>NW_019386099.1:0-17194 GCF_000671375.1 Centruroides sculpturatus
AATTAGTAATAAATGAAATTATAAATTATGTGGATAAATTTAAAATGTATTTGAATGAAATATAGATTCCTTTAGAAAACCTTTTGTCAGCATAATCAGTCATTTCTAGAGCTTGAGTTTTTATGCAAATACATATTTGAGTTTTGGTTAATGTTCCTTAAAATAAATATAACAATGGAAATCCAGAGGTTCTAGGACCCAAAATTTGGGAGTTATACTCTGTAAATGCATATTTCAAATGTAAAAGCATATTTTCAACATTCTGCCTATTAAAGCATATTTTCTCAGGAATGTTCTAGACTGTAACTACTATAACTATTGCATTGTTGTAATACTCAGTGCATGATCTTTATCTTTCTTCAAGAATTTGCTGTCATCTATTATGCTGACAATATTCATAAGCTCTGAAGTGTCTTGTAAGTAACAGTATCAAGAAGAATTTGCCTATATTAAAGCCAATTTGTATTTTCTTAAAGATACAATTACTAAGTTGGAAGTAAAACTTCATCTCAAATCAATTAATGCAATCAACTTGGTAATTAACAATATCAATAGTCTACTTGAAAATGTAGGAGCCATTTTGAAGGAGAAATTAAAAATATGCCAGATAGAATCCTGGATGGAAAACTATTTGTGGCATAAATGACATGATTTAAGGTGAAGCAATATCCAGTGAAATTTTTTATTTAAGTCCAAGGGAAAGCTCTTCTGTATGTCCTAATTACAGCTTGTGATGTAGAGAGATCATTTTCAAGGTACAGAAGTGTTGTTAGACTGAACTGAGTGTCCTTCATTGAAGAAAATTTGTAAAAACATTTAGTTGTATATTGTAATATGTAGGTTTCCTAAATAAATAATATAGGAAGCATTACATAATATTATATAAATAAATGTTTAATAAATGGCATGTAACTAGTTTTTAGAGAATATTTAAGTACATAGTTTAATTTTTTTTGTCATATATAAACACACAAAATTGTAGTTTTAACTACATAAAAAACTGGGCCTTAATCATTTCATAATATTATTTAACTTAATCAAAACAGAGATAGCATAGTTTCAGTGAACAAATACTCTTATTACACTTATTGTATTTTAAATTCAAAGTTATGCAAATTTAGAAATTTAATAAAATTATGACAGAAAACTTCTATTTTTAAAGATCTGTATTTTAGATAATTAAACAAGCAAAAATATTCACTGAGTATGATTACTATACAAATTTAACAATTTACCTAAATTAAATATTTTAGGTTAAATATAATGGCCATATTTATTTATTTGTTACTTTTGAAATTCAAAAATTATTGATGATAAGAGATTTTTGAGAAACAGCTTTATTATTTCAAAAATAAAATACACTAGAACCAGACAATACATTGATGATTGGATTGCTGGTAAATTTTCCTTCACTCAAGTATTTTTAATTATGCAATTTGTCTATTGAGCATTCAGAGACCACTATCATATGAGAAGGATTTAAACTGTTGCAAATGGCAACTTTGAAGTGCATGCTATGATTCATAGAGGTAAAATTTTCTACTCAGGTGCAAAGAAATTATCAAATAACTAATAAAGTCAATATTTTGATCTTTCTCTCTAATTAAATATGAAGATTATAGAATATTTGATGTGGGACATATATATATATATGAGTATAATAAATAAATAAAACCTACTTACTCGAGCCTCTAACCAGTGTGTGGAAATACAAAAAGTAAACAACTTTGTAAAAACAAACATTTTCCAAACACCTTCTGTGTCCTTCTTCAGGTAAAATGGCTGGATTCCTTATTCTAAAACACTGTTACGCAATTTTAAAAAGAAAAATTTGAACGAAGATTCAATTGTGCGATGTCTACTGCACATGCGTTGTATCTGCCGTGTCCCCAACATTCAGAATCGCATTTACTCTTCTCATACGTATATGATGCACTATTTTTACTATGATCGTTGCATGTCCTCGTGCATCCTCCTACACCAACTTAAATCTTAGTAATCATTATGTAATAAGACTTGCCAAGCTAACGAAAGAGCCATTTCTTCTCGGGAGTTAATGTACGTAGATGTAGTNTGTGCATGAAGAAGTTATATATATTTAGAGGTTTACACATGGGTTCTACCTTTGAACACCTTTGGTGATCTAACTTCATCATTTTGTATTATTCTCTATACTTTTCGTAATTTATAAGTTTTTGTAAATAATAATGGATTTATAAATTATTTATAGTTATTTAAGTTATATAGCTTCAAAAATAACCAATAGTAATAAGACAAAGTATGCATTATAATCTACAATAATAAGGAGCAAATTACTATTAATAAGGCATCATTAAAAATAAACACTTAGTATTTAAAACAAACTATTTGTTAGAATTAAATTTTTATGCTTTCTAATGCAAAAAATATTTTACTTTTTCAAGATTATAGCTTTTTTTGGACTCTTCTGTTTTGTTATCCACGTGTGACCTGACAATCCTCATGAATGTTGAACATGTGACATCATCGGGAATCAAGCAATATTGCCAGACATGGGGAAAATTTACATGAGTCCCAAGTAAATGAATTATTTGAAAATTTATTCTGAGTTTTTTTTTGGTGTGGATATATTACTTTAATACAAAATAAAGACAATAGTTATTTTTAAGCATTTTATATTACAATAGTGCTTTAGTAGTAATTAGTGTGTAAAAAAATTGTGGGATGATGTATCCAAGGAATTTTACCCCATCACTTCCTTCTCATCAGTCATGGACACGATTTGAGGGGAAAATGGCATGCATGCAATAGTCTTTTCATTGATTATCTGCAATTATGGAAGCAAAGATATTTGAACTGTTTACTCCAGCATGGACTCTTCGAAAAAAAGAATTCTTTTTGGGGATTTAATGAAAAATGGGGATTGGAATTTTTGGGGCTTGTTTTGAAAAAAAAAGTAAATTTGAAGTAAAAATCTTAGAAAATATTTACCAAAAATACCATCTACTTATACAAAAGTCCTAAAAGTTACAGTAACAAAATAGGTAACAAATAGGTTCCTTTTTTCATTTACCATTTAGTTTTTTCCTTTTTTCAATCTACAATGGCATATCTGAAGGCAATAAACTTATACAGAATTCTAGAACATACAACAAGTATGACATATTAAGACCTAAAAGACCTGGCAACAAAACTAGCTCTGGCACTCTTTGGCTTACCTAAGCCCTTGTGTCACAAAAACTCCAAATCCAACTAACCAACCTTTTCTCCAAAATATAGCTCCTAAAAATGCTATCCATTTTTTTTTTTTTTGGTTATATCCTCAAAAAGAAACCTTTTCCCAAGAGTTCATACTGGAGCACATGTTGCTCCCATAAACACTGAAACAAGCATTTAGTACAAATCATTTGTCCTCATGTCATGTGGTGCATTTAGAAAAACAAAATAGTAGTTGAAAGAGATCCAGCTCTCTCTCTCTCTCTCTCACTCTCTCTCCAATCTACTGTAAAGGGTAAATAAAATACACACAAAAGAACAAGTCAATGTATGTTTATTATACAAATTTTGAGGGGGAAGATTATAGATTCCCACTTGTTGGAAAGTACAAGACGTAGTGACAACCACTCTCCACTCTTTATTGAGTCTCTTCTTACAAAAATTGGTAAATCACGGATGTACTTATAAACTAAACTATAACTAATTACAACTAAGATTGAGAAGGGAAGAATGATAAGAATCAGAATGGGAAGGTACCAGTATTTTAGATGTAAATTGTTGTGCAATCATCAATGCTATGCTTTGTTTTAAGGTGGTCAGTTAGATTCATCTAATCTGTTGTCATAGACAATTATATGATTTCTGTATTGGAACTGACATTACGGGAAGGCTCCTCACACATGGATAAAGGTTCTTTCATTCATTTATCCACCTTATTAATCTAGTAGCTGGATTACAATAATGTATGTGTTCCCTTACAGATGATCAAGTCAGGTACACTTTGCACTTGGAGAAAGTCCGACCTTTCTTGTTGGTTCCAGTATTTTACTAATTTGTAACTTCTTGCTACAGTCCTGTTCGGGCAGTTGCTCCTACTCTAGACCCTAGTCAAGATCACTCCTTAGTTGTGATATGATGTCCACACTATTTGGCAACCAAAACCTTGACTAACTCTCTCACTCTCTTCCATGGGTTCCTTTGTGCAGGACCCATTATTCACCCCTTTCTTCTTGTTGCCAGTCAGGACCCACCAAAGGTAAAGATTGTGCCTTGTGACAGGAAAAGCATAAAGTAGAAGTGAGAAGAATTTTAGGAAAGGGAAAATGAGCTCTTATACTATATACAATTATACACAAAAAAATATGGTAGACAGCCACACTACCATCTCTTTCAACTGCTATTTTGTTTTTCTGTAGTAAGTCTGTTTCCACTCAGATATTCCATGGCACCAATGAGTCAAGTCAATCTGTAAACTTGGAGTTTTATGCATTAATTTTATTAGATAAATAGACACACAGGCATACACATATTGAATTGGGCTGAGCTAGACCGAGGTCTACCAAGCGAACACGAAATAATTAGTTGGCTTACAAAAAAAATTTCTTTATTTAACACAGGCCTTGTGGTTAACAACTGAGGGCTCTTGTGAACTCTCAACAAAGGCTCATGGCACGACCATGTGTTCCGAGTACAATAACCTAATTCCTTTACTCTCCTTCCTCCTTCGCGTAGCGTAACACAGTTCAGATCATTACATTAACACGCGAATAAATGGTTTGGCTCACAGCCTACTCACTAGAGATCCGGCCCCGAATCGGTCGAAAATTTTGGGCCAACGTCTGTTCCTAGGTGGAATCTTCACTACCGTTGGGGTCCCAGGTGTTATAGCTGCTTCGAATGCACAGTCCACTTTTTTTTTCTGCGTGAAGAACGGATGGATTCGATCCTGTCCCCTCTTCTCTTGATGTTCGCTTCCTATCTCCTGCACTAGAGTTCCGTTTTCTTTTTTCAGTGGCGTTATCTCAGCCCTTTCGCCAAAGAAAGACAAGAAAAAGACCTACTCACATGCGTACCAGCTATATATATATACCCCTGGTTCACCGATCCCCTTGACCTCTTGAGTAGCCAATCAAAAGGCCGGTTTCGAACAAAGGAGGGAGGTCGAGAGTAATGGATACACGTGGTCTGAGCAGACGACACACACAAATAAAAAAAAAACGACACAATTGAAGGAATATAAACTTAAGCCTAGTACAATTGATAACATTATACAAATAATATTTATGGTATAATACTACGAACAATCTATAAGTTGCAGAGCACTACAATATAAGTAAAAACAAATTTCAAATACTGGAATAATAATATGATGATTTTTTAAGTCATTTAAAGTTTTTAAAAATAATAAACTAAATATAAATTTATTGAATTTTATAATTTAAGTTTAGATAAAATTTCTTGAAATTTAATGTACAGGTATCCCTTGATTAATGTGGTTTTACTTAATGCAGGATTTAATTAATGCACAAAATTAATTGCAACAATCATTTTATATAAATGGCAGAAGTTTTAATTAATGTGGCTTTACCAGCTATTTTTATTTAACATAGATATTGTATTTGATTAATGCAATTGTGATATATGCAGTAGCATCAAGGATTAATTAACTGCATTAATCAAGGAATACCTGTATTCTGAAATTTGATTGTTTACCTTGTGCAGAAATCATTTTCACAGCCAGGACAATGGAATATACCAACTTCTTGATATTTTTTGTGTACATAAAAGCAACCAATTGTTGGACAGCAAACATATGTGGTAAAATTTTCTTCTACATGTTTTGTGAATGCTTTTATTTGAAGATCTTGAAGCATTATTTTCTTTTTTCCTATAATGGCCTTCACATCATCCCAAATAAACAGCTTTCTACAATCCTAAAACATAGAATTATTCAAAAATTTCTCTTTTAAAATAGAATTGTTGTTGCTTTGCATAAACATTTAATTATACTTTTAGGTGTTTTTATATTCAATGTTGAAATAATTAATAAGAAAACATTATCATAATTATGTATGTACAAAATATACAGAAATATGTTGAAAGTTAATTTGTCATATTGAAAATGAAATAATTTCATTAGATTAGCATTTATCAAGTAATTTATCACTTTTAACTTATTCTCATGGAATATTCTCTTTTTATTGATTCTAAATGACTTTAGAAATTTTTCAGAATGATAAAAAGAAAGAAAATAAACTTTTCAATATGTGCCTACATATTGAAAAGTAAGTAGAAAAGTTTATTTTAGAATTTGTGACAACTCATCTGAGCTGCAGTGCTACAGCCCCTCCAGTATAAAATGAAAGTTCCAAATTTTATTACCACCATTTGTAAATTTTTATCAATTTATTTACTGTAAGTAAATTATATATATATATATATATATATATTTAAGTTTTATTAATTATGATATTTTTTCAATCCATCTTGACTGTTTTTTACTTTTATTGCTATAGCCCCCACTACAAAATTCTTACAAACTAGTAGACTTTACAATATTTCTTTGTTAAATAAAGTCAAACTAGCCACTTTAATTAATCTGCTGAATTAATCAATGCACTTTTAACAATAGATAAGGTTAAAGAAATGCTAACATTTTCCTCCAATTAACAAGCCATCCTTATGCATGGACGGATAAAAATGGAATACTGATGTTGGATAGAAAAGAAAGATTGGATAGCATTAACAAATAAGATGAGCTGGACTGTACTATGATGGCAGCAATTGATGCAAAAGACTAAGGAAATATTGCCAAACAGGGAGGAATGAACCTTTGTCTCTGCATATTGTGTTTTAAATTTTACACCTGTGCCTGGTAATAATATTACTTATATTTGCTTGTGTATTCAATCTCATCTTTCTTTTCAACACTGACTTTTTTCATTTTTATCTGTTCATATCTGAGAATGGTCTGTTATTCAAAACAACATTTCTCCAATCTTACTCAGTATTAAAGGTGTATTGCTTAATATAGTATTTAAATTGTTAAATAAAGGAAAAATTTAAATACAGTATTAATTTACTAGATTTAGAGACTGATATGTTTAAAATTTAATTAAAACATCTGCTAATTAAAAATTAATTAAATTTAATTAAAATTTAATTTAATTTAAATTTACTTTGTTTTTCAAGAAAAGATATTTCAAATTTTTTATAACCTGTTGCAGTTAAAAGTAATTTTCAAATTTTTACAAGAATTATATTTTATCTATCTAGTGAAAGAACTTTGTATTTGTATTTTACTTATCTTTTTATTATGATATGTTTTAAAAACTTCATTATTGACTTTTTTAAAGTTAAAAAAACTATCATGGAAATTTTAATTTTGGAGTAAGTCTAATTTAAAATGTATCATTAAAATGTAAATTATCTGCTGACCACTTATAACAAGTTTGACAAGAAAATAAAACTTCAAGGTCACTTTGTATCAGGTTGATCACTTTATTGAACAGAAACACATAATGCAATAGTTGTTGTGTACTTTTTATCCTGAAGTACCTAAACCTCTATCCTATCTCACTTTACTTCTCCTTACTCTTACCCCCTCTCACACTCTCAACTCTTCCTCCTTTTCTAGTCTGAACATGGGCTATACCTCTGTGTGAGGCCCTAATCTTTCTCAGCACTGTAAATGTGAAGTGAAAAGTCCAAGTCCTTGGACACTAATGCATCTGAAATAGCTAATTTCCCACTTCTGTTACAGCAATACCCAGTCCTGACAATTATATAATGTGTACCCCCCAGCAAGATCTATTGACAAGAGAGTAAGAGATTATGGACTATCCTAACAAAAGCTGGCCCTATTGCCTTGGAAAATCTAAACCAGATAATTGTTCCCACTTTTCTTAAAAGTTAATTAAATTAAATAAATGTCCAAAATAGTCCTCATACTGTAAATCCTAGTTTAAAACGAGAAAAACCAGTAAAAACGGCAAAAACAGCAAAAACTTGTTAAAAAAAACGTTAAAAATAACTGTTTAAGCTCGTTAAAATACGTTGTAACGGTCGGTAACAGCCGAAAAGTTTTGAAAATTCGAAAATTTGCAATGTTAATCTATGGGAGAATTTTAAGCACCGATAACTCCTTTTTTAAAAACCGACAAACCGCTACCCCCTTCACAGAGCATTTAGATAATCACACCTTGCGAAAAATCCCCTATTTCCGCCCCCGTCAGTTTCGTCCCCCACCCTCTAGGCCCAATCAAGTATGCGAAATTTAACGCAAATTAACTCCCCTTTATTTAAGATAAATAAGCAATCGACATCCCAAAATTAACAGGCTCTACAATATCTACAATGTGGTAATCCCAGAGGTAACTGAAAATCAAAAGTTTCGCACAAAAACCCAACTTTCTGATAAAGAAAAACTGTCAGCAATTTGTCGGGAAATTACTGGAGCGTTTAAACACAACTGATAGTGTTTTGTAAAAGCAACACAATCCCTTATAAATTATAAATTATCTAAATAGTTATAAGAACGACAAGAAAAACAAGGTAAAACGGCGAAGCCATTTTTGGGACAAGACTATGTCTCGGAGGACTAATAATAGATGCGAACTCTAGCAAATTATGGCTGAACTACACTAGGCTGACATCCGTAGCAAGGAGAAGATGCCTCCCACTTCAATTATGCGGTCGCGCTCAATGAAACAGGACGTTTGTGTTTTTTGCAATTCCAAACTTTTTAATGGTGAGTGAATTTAATTACTTATAAAATATAAATCAAACCATGAAAAAATGAAAAATAGATACCTAATATTATAAATAAGTCGATCTAGCTATTAATAAATTCTGAAGTTATTTTGGTTTAAAAAACATTTCTCGATAAATAAGGGTTCTTTTAATCTAATTTTTTCGAATTGATTTTTTTTATTTTCAAATGCTTACAGCAACCTTTCTCAAAGTGAGCGATAACGCCCCCTTGTGGGTGCTGCAGGCTTTCAGGGGGCGGTAGAAGGCTCCACGATTAAATATAAGTTTTATTTCTTCTTATTGAAACATTCTTTGATCTCAGAAATAGGATATGGGTCACACCCTAGCTATCCTATACATATAATAATGCATGTTTAAACATTATATTTGCAATAACTGCTTTTAAGATACGAAACAGATTGTAATGTAAAAAAGACAAGTTAATATTGGTGATGGAGATCATATTTTTTATTATTATTATATCATTTTTTCGATAAAATACATTGGGATAAATGATTTTGTAATTAACTAACTCTTTTTGTACTTTTCTATTTGTTTTTGAATACATTAAAGCATTTTTCTTGAAAACATAGAATGGGTTTCCATATTACCAAAACCTACTTTTTGATTTTTTTACAGAAGCGTTTCAAAAACCATACTTATAGTTATTCTAGCGAAAAATCAACTTAGTAACATTTAGTTCAACAGTTACCAGTACTTTTTGCACGAAAAATATGGGCGTAGTTATATTACCTTCTTTACAGTTCTCTATAATGTAAATTGGGTTCCATAATACCACCTTTTCCTATACTGTATATTAAAACCGCAACCGATATTTTTTTTCATATCGACATTATTTGTCTTTAAATGTCATTGTTAAAGAAACAATAATGCTTAACGTGCGTTGGTGGTAGCGATGTTTACCTAAACGACAATTAATACGATATAACCACGAATAAAATTCTGTATTGCAGACGAAAAAACAGAGAATAGAGATTCCATAGCATGTATAATCTGTTTAGTAAAAGCTCAGGATTTTTAGCCGACAAGCGCGATATAACGAGAGGCTACTATATTATTATTCTTCACGTTTAATCGTTATAAAACAACAGATTAAAAATTGTGGCATTACTTCCTGTTTATCGAAAACAAGCCTCTGTAGATATAACTCTTTTACATCGTTAAATAAAACTTTTGCTTCTTCACATTTATCTTCACATATTTTACACGCTATGTCCTCACAAGCGAAGAATCTTCAGACGATACTGCACATGGGTGAAAAAGTCAAGTGATATGAAAACAGGATAGCAAGCTGCACAATTTCATTTTTTTAATTGTTGGTATTGTGAGATCCGAAAGGCCCTGGGTCTATTTTATGAATTTCTATTGATAATAGTAATTTATAGACACAAAATATTATTTCGTTTTTGAAAAAAAACTGGTGTTTTAGACGTGGGAAAAACCAGATAACAGATGTTATTTCCTTTCACAGAAGAGAACATCCTCTGTTTTTCCATATCTGGTTAAAACTCTCGCTCAGATGGGAAATGGTTACCCCTCATTCATCCCCCTTTCGTCCGTTCTCACGAAAGAGTTACTGGACGTTGATTGGTCGAAATTCATCAGATATAAGGGAATCTAGTCCAAATTCGGGTAGTTCTTCGACAGATCCGAAGCATCAAAACTCCACACAGTTCTCCTCATGATGGCCAACGCCCTAAACGGAGTCCGATAGACTAAGTCCCGAGTCGACACATAGAAGAAGTGATATCTTTATATTTTGTGCACGAATTGATCTCCCGTATGAAAGTAATAGGAACCCTATTTACAAAGTGTCCTATATCTACAGAAACGAAGACGACGACAACTAACAGGTCGTATGTTTAGAATCATTTTGTGAGCTCTCTCTCTCGAACGCGCATTAGCATAGATTTAGTCGTAGCCTCTAGTTTGTCGCTAAATGGTTGTAATCGAATTTTTGTATTCGTTTGTTTGAGATTTATTAAATTTACTCTTGTTTTATTTTATAAGAATGTCTCCTCAATTTATTCCGAATCAGATCGAAAACGCGTGTTAATCCGCGTATAATAAGTTTGATTAACTGGTGTCAAGGAATCCTGACGAACGTCTGAACTTCGTGGTTCAGATCATCTTTGTTTACGCTCTCCTATCAAAGCTAGAGAACTGGTCTTACCAACTAGTGCCCGTAAGTGGCGTAGATTGAGCTCTACGACCCGGCTGATCTCACAGTATTATAGACAATTTCCTCGTGTGCCTATGTTTGTCACACTTCGAATGTTACAATACCATCATATTTAAAACTAAACAAAAAGAAAATTTTATTTAATAAAGTAAGAGTTAAACCTACAAAGGCTCGTTTTTTGTATACAGGAAACGACGTCACAATTTTAAATCTCTTGTTTCGTAAGCTTTAAATGTGAGAAATAATAACAGTAATAATAATGCTAATAAGTAATAATAATGCGATGAAATAATAAAGGGGTAATGTTACACCAAAAAAATAAAATTTCGAAGGATCGAACTTACGTGGACTAACTCAATGCTTAGATTCTTATTCACTCGGCTATCTCCACTCTTCGATATGAAGCTTCCAATGATTTATGAGCTAAAAACTAAATTTTCAGAAGTGCAATTTTTGAAACGCTTGAAAAGTGGGTCCTATTATTTGGACGAAAAGCTGTTTGTGTTTAAAAATACGTGCTCACCAAGTTTCGTTCAAATCGGAGTTTCCAAACGCCTGGTCCTATCCTTGTAAATGACAATTTAACGTGTTACTTTTGCTTTCCAGACACCAACTGATAAGGCTGCTGGCATATACAGTAATTAGTAAGTAAAACTGGTGGTAATAAACATTTAAAACTAGCAAAATGGTGGCTTAAATTTTTCACAGCGATCCCTGATAACGTATAGGCATATACAGTCGACCCCCCTATAATTACGGTCCCTATAATTACGATTCCTATAAAACTACGAAAAAATTGCTACCGGTATCCGTAAAAAATAGTAAAAGTTCCCTATAAACACCTCAAACGTCATCGGGCAGCCGAACTACTTTCCCGCCGTCTGTAGCGCCATGCTACAAAGAGATTTCTATCGTCTGGACAGTATTATATAAATTATATATAAATTAGGTACTGTACATATAATTATATATTAATTATATATAAATTAGTTACTGTATATATAATTATATATTAACTTATTGTAACTTTGTTATAATTAAATATATAATTTCCGCCGTCTAGCGTGGCGCCACGCAACGGAGATTTTTACGCTAACTATCGTCTGTCAGTATGTAAATTAGGTACCGTAAGTCTAATACAGTACTGTAATTTTATACATTTCTTGTGAAAGAAACATTTCTTATTCAACGGCGATAAAAATTATTTATATTAATGATGTCTCCAAAGTTCAAGGAAGTTTTCGCAGAAAAATAACATCAGAAATCGCGGCCGCCGTATGTTGAGCTGTTCCGCGACGAAAACAATGTTGAGCAACGGCGATGTCGAATGGTGACACTCGGTAAGTAATCCTACAATTTTTTGTTTATAGCGTAGTTTATACGGATTATTCCCAAAAAATGTATACGTATTTTGGAAATGTTGAGTCGGATTAGTCTAGAATCGATTAATTTTATGGAAGAAAATCTTTCAAACAGCCGTAGTCCGTAAACTTGACACGTGTCGGGTTGTGATTGGAAGGATTCGTAAGAAATCGGATTCCTAGAGAATGGAACGTATCTCTATCTTATAGGGGGGTCGACTGTATAGTAATGTAGCCATCACCAGCAGTTAATATTGATGCGTTAGATACTTGTCTGATTATAAGACTAGGGTCATCAGAAATATTTCACCACTAGTTAATCGTCAAAGCCTTTGAATATCACTCTGTACATGCATCAGTTATATCTATGTCTATAAAAATAATGTAAACATTAGAAGTCACCCCACCAATAGTTAAAATATAATGCATTCATCAGACGTATCCCAGTAATAGGTGAATGTGAACTCATTCGAACATCACCCAAGAATGCGTTCGTTACACGAATAATTGTGAGCAATCACGTTTTTACTAGGTAATAACCAGAATTGTGTTTATCTTTATTTGTTAAAAGTATTGTATTATTTTTAGATGTGATACTGAAAATGAATCACCAAGACTAAACAATTTGAATACATTAATATTAAAGCGAGAATAATAAAAAAATGTGTCAAATGCTAACGTAATAACTTTGTTCGTTGCAGTTCTTCACAAATGAAATTTGGAGTCGATCTGTACCAAAATCATTTGGTTTGCGAATGAATAAACTGCGACAGAATAAGCATATGTAGATTCTGGAAATAAAAAGTAATATATTGTTGATAATTTTTTATTTTTTATGTTGTCCTTAATATTTTTATATAAGTTTAGCATAACCGAAAATAAGATAAAATTTCAGTTTTGTTGTTGATTCATCCGCAAAATCCGATTTCGGTCGGATATTATCTGTATATGAGAAATGTAACGATACCAGATCCGACATCTGTGGCAAAGTATCGATATCGGCCGTGTGGGGACACACGGATAAAGTTTATGCATTAAACCTATTCCGGATAAAGTTTATGCATTAAACCTATTCGTATTAATACTTGAATAAATATATAATGCAATGCTTATAAAAAGAAAACAATATATTTCTTTATATTCATTTATTCTTCAAATATATTTCAGTTATACAGTGCGGCGCAGAATTATATGCCAATGTAATTTTTTTAATACTTTTGAATTATTTAGAGTAGATAGACAAAATTTTACATATCTATCTATCACCATCTTCGGATGACACACATCAAATATCATCTCGATCGATTTTAATCCACACATAATTTATGCAAAAATAGCCACTTCATATATTTAACTCGGGAAAACTATGGTAATCAGTTCGAAAATCACCTTCGAAAGTTTTTATATTTTTATAGAAAAAATGAAAAAAAAATTTTATAAGTATGAATGCTACCAAATCATATATGGGAGTACGCTTTTGTTCACCCATTTTGAAGCTGAATAACTAGGGTTGTGAAGTCGGAGTCGTGGAGTTTCGATGTTTTAGCCAGAGTCAGAGTCGTCAAAAAATCCGTCAACTTCAACTCCTTTTTACTTTCCAACTTGTTATGTATATAAAACAGAAAAGTATTGGAATCGCGTTAAATTTGACTCTCCAAGTCCTTTTTGCAAATCTACACGTTCGGAGACCTCCTAAACCCTCAAAACATCAATAAAAGAGGAAAAATTAGCGCGTGCGTGTGTGTTGGTGTCCAATTTGTTTAATTTTGTTATTTTCTGTTTTGAGATATTAAACAATAGTAAAGCTTAAGAAACGCAATGTTGCACTTTAGCTTGAGTACAAAGGGCACTAATAGTCTACTATTAAATTTTTGTTTTTAATTAAAGGTCGAAAAAATGAAAACATAAAAGGGGTCGTGTGTCATATCTCTTAATAAATATTTTACACGTTATTACCGTTCAAATTAAAAATAATAATAATAAAACTCGTCTCTACCCTCAAAGTAAGCTTTTTTGTCATTTTATAATAGTACAGTAAAACCCGTTAAGATGTTCTCACCTAAGATGTTAGAATGTGTGAGATTTCGATGGAATTTTATTATTTTAATAATAATAAATAAAAGAAATCATATTATATAATATTTTATAAATTGGAAGGAAAATTAGCCACAGAAATTAACAGGAAAAAGAGAGAAAGAAAGGAAGTTTACTTCCTTCAAAAAGTAGTTAATCACCCGATGACTACATGTTAAGTTAGAATTAGATCATTCTCAGATGACAACATATTCAAATTTCCATTGGAGGAGAAGGGAAGTATAAATACTGTACAGGATACGTGCTAAACTCCGGGTACAGCACAGCACATTACACATCGTGCTGTGAGCCCCCGGGGAAGTAGGAGTTTCCTCTCCTTACCGGCAACAGGTCGTTGACCTATTCTCTTGTCAAGGATGGCGGTTACGTTCTGTTACGCGTTACGTGGATCGAGGAGAGTCAGAGAGGGTCGACGATAAGACGTTGGCAACAGTCGAGTAAAGACATCATTTGTAACAAAACAAAGGTTTATTAAAGTCAACTAAAGTAAAAAGTTACAACTCTAACTACGCTAAATTCCTTTCTAACACTCTATCCTACTAATGAGGGCTGAGAGAGAGAGTTTACAATATTGAACTTTTATACCTCTTGGAAAATCTCAGTAGGATATCCTTATAAAAGCCGTCCCAAAAATGGTCCGATATTGTGGCACAAGGTTTTATGGTTAGACTTCACAGAGTAGTAAAATTTCGGCTGTGGAGAAAAACAATATCCGAGACTTCGACGCTTTGTATCCTCTGACTAATGATCAGCGACTCTCCTGAAAGGGGAGGAGGAGCGGCTTTTATAACTTCGCGGTGGAAAGACATATCACGAGAAGATTGTTGGACGTTAAAGTTTTTGTCGGAATTGAAACAAATGACGAATTCGGCCAGTAATTGTAAACTTTACATTGTTACAGCGTGAGAATGTGTGTTTTTGGAAAGGAATGGTTATAAAATTCCCACGAACTCTATAGTTCGTTTCTTTAGGCACAGGATTAATTCATTCAGGAAATTAGCTAAAAATTCGAATTTCACAATCCTGTATCCTCAAGTTAACTTAGTGCCATACTTATAAGATTGAACATCCGCCCAAAGACAGGAAGGTTACAAGTCAAGAATAATATGGAGGTATTATAATCAGTACTGTTGTAAACTCTCTCTCAACTTTTAAAGACGTAGTTTAAGGTTTTATCAGTAAGGTTACTTCTTTTCCAGCAATGTTGCTAGATGTATTCGGTTAACTCAATAGTATTCTTTGTCATTCATTAAAGTTTTGTTAATTTGT
Source organism: Centruroides sculpturatus (assembly GCF_000671375.1). NCBI lineage: Eukaryota > Metazoa > Arthropoda > Arachnida > Scorpiones > Buthidae > Centruroides > Centruroides sculpturatus. The sequence goes on from NW_019386099.1 coordinate 15,655, forward strand.
TGACTAAACTGGATTCTATTTTCCTCACAGACTCCTATCGCTTACTCCCGTGTCTCACACTTAGACGAGCCATCCTAATCGCAATAATAGAAGAATTGCAAGTAAAATCGTGAAATAATACTTTAACTGGTGTCGACATCCCGACGTGGATCTTGATTTCACAATCTAGATCGTTATTACCGCTCATAGTTTAGCCATCCTCTGACATAGAGATCGGATCTCACGATCTGTGCAGATTAAGTAATTATTAGAATTTACCCGTGACCCTCTGCTTATCTCACAAATGTGCATTGGGACATGATTTAGTTCAACCATTTTGACGCATAATAACTAACTCATGTGTTAAACCATCCGACTCCGATTCTGACCACTCTGACCACAGAAATTATTAGGCTTCAAACAGGGTGAACAAAATCATGCACCTCACACACGGTCTAACATCCACACATATAGAAAAAACCTCGAATCTTTTGCATATCTCGAAATTTCAAAGTGTCCTAAGTCCAAAAATGTAAAAATTTGGGTGGGTACATTTTTCAACTGAGCGCTACACTTTCCCTCTGTTATATATAACAGCCGAAAAAGTAAAAATTATCGAAAACATATTTATATATTACTTTGAAAAGTCTTTTAGCTGTGGAATAAAAAGTTTTTACGTTCTATCTTTATTAGAACTCTATTTATTTAATATTTAGAGATCATGTGATATTTAGAGATCATGTAATATGAGATCATGTGATGACATCAGAATTTCCGGGTCTCATTCAGTAACAAGTCTGCCCCTGGTCGGAGTTGGCGTAGGAGTCAGAGATGGAGTCGTATGGTAAGGAAAAGTCGAACTCAGAGTCGGAGTTGGAGCCGGTAGATTTTTACGCGACTAAAGGCAGAAGAGTTATTCACAGTCTCTTCTGCCTTTAGACCAAAATCTGTGGAAGTTTGCAGGGAGATTTACCTATTGCGTGGATAAATGAAATTAAATTTTTGTGGTAAAGGTCGAAAAGTACAGAGACACATGGGGATGATGTGTTGTATTTCGAGTGGGAAAAATGGATTTAATAAAGATTTCACTCCTTATTTTTTATGTTTACAATTTTTATAAAACTTGTCTCTACCTTCAAAATTAAGCTTTTTACCATTTTATAATCTGTAAATATAATCGAGATGGGTTAAGAATAATAATAATCAGTGGTGATATTCGAAATATTTAACAAAGGGTTCGCTAACAGAAAAGTTTTCATTAGAAACCCCAAGCGCGAGATATCTCGGGCAAGTTATACAGTGTTATATAATACTCGGGCGTTTGGAGGGCGTTTGAGCCCCCTAAAAATTTTTGTTTTTTTTGGATTTTTGGAATGTTTTTTAAGTCTCCAAATTTTTTCAAAAATTTTTTAACGCGCGAAAAAATTTATCGCGATTTTAATTTACCTTTAATGACGCACGATTTACGCTTAATTGCTTTTTAATTGTTTTTTAAATGGAGTTTGATATCAAATTTCATTCATCGTTCTAAAGTTGTAGTGCACAAATTTTCCTTCGGTAA
>NW_019386099.1:17672-89914 GCF_000671375.1 Centruroides sculpturatus
TTAACTGCTTTCCCTATGACTTTTTCTCAAGAAAAAACTTTTCTAAATCATTTATTTTATCATTAAGTATTATTATAATAATAGACAGATGTCATCGTTTCTCGAAATACAATATCTTTTTTATTTCGCTGTCGATAGCCCGACACGTGTTCCGCAGCCATCTTGTATTTTCTCGCGCGCGTGGGATCCCTCGTATGACTGGACCTAGTTTCAAGAACTCTCTTGAGTCGATCCCGATTAAACCTCGTTTCAGTCGAGATTGAAACGGTCGATGGAGGTTATCTGCGAACGGCGTACAAGGGGAACATGGCGAACGGGGTATAAGCCTCTAGTTTAGTAGTGTTACAGAGTATAATACGTATATTTTAATAAATTTTTAAAAGAAACAAAACCGCTGAGAAATGTTTCGTGTGTTTAACAACGGGTTCAGAAAACTTTGAAAATGTTAACAACGGGTTCGGCCGAACCTGTGCGAACCCGCTGAATATCACCACTGATAATAATAATAATAAGTGCAGAGCCTAAACGGTGAGGAGTTGAAAGTTGAAATTTTCTACACAGGGTACATCAAGACAACGTACACTAAGAAGTGATTTTTCGAAATTCCCCCCCTACAGGGGAGAGGTACAGGATTAAGGCTTACCTTTAAGAACTCAGCTTCTACTGTACTATTTTAAATGCAATTTTTTGTATATAACTGCATTTTAATAGGCTACCATATTTAGTAGGGTACCACGTGGGAATGAAAGAAGTGTATTCCTTAACAATGGAAGTGTTAACAATGAGAGTTTTTACAATGGAAGTGTTAGGAGAAAGCGGCGTGCACGATTTACAGGCGCAGATACGGTTTTTTGCGTTTTTGTGGGAAATCGAACATACTTTCCCATCTAAAAATTTTCTACTTAGTCTGAAAACAGGTAGACCTAATTCTTGCATTCTGTAAAAACGGGTAAGATTGGTTGTAATGTAATAATTTTAATCTTCGCTATCGTTACTTTTTGCCCGAGCAACGCCGGGCTTATCTGCTAGTAATTAATAATATAAAATCTTTTAAAATATAATTGAATTACGGAGGCACTGCACACAATTTTAACTGTTGCTGGAAAAGATACGCAATGCATTTCTGAACTTTTTACTATAGTAATTAAGTACATCTACTTCTTAGTTATTAGATAATATGAATACTACTTACCCATATTATAATATTGGAGCCGCCAGATATCATAAATTTAGGATTAGCATGGCTGAATCTAAAGTTGTCTACATCGTATTTTTTATAAGTTGTAGTTATCTGTGAGTCCTTTATTATACTTTTATTCCCTATTCCGATTGGCTGATTGCATTCTGTAAATTATATATATCGAGTTTAAAGTATATCAAGTAAAACAGAAAACTAAAATGAATTACAGTATTATAATTACCACAAACCAATCTCAACATATAAAATTACTTGACCTGACTGATTAACTAAGTGGGTGAATGATTAATTCATCATCGCCTAAAGCAGTGTTTCTCAACCTCTAACGAATCGTCGCCCCCTTCAACGTAGTATCGCCCCCTTCAATAAAACCGTTACGAGTACCGTCCCCTTCGCTTCAAAATTCCGATACCGAGGGCCGAGTTTAATGCCAAATTCGTACTGCATTGAGTAGACTAGTGACTAGTATAATGTTATTTGTTTAACTATTGTACGATATAACGAATAAAATATCTAATTATTCTTAATATTACGTTTTACTATATCGCCCAGAAAATTGTTTTTCGTTCCCCAAAATATAAATTGTTACTAATCGCTCCCTCAACAACGCCCACATGGGGGTATATCGCCCCCGTTGAGAAACACTGGCCTAAAGCAAACCGCTGAACGTAAAGAGATGAAATTTGATACACGGTTAGTGTACACCATGGGAATGCACACTAAAAAGGGACATTTCGAAATTCCCCCGCGGGGGAAGAGAGAGAGCATTAAAATGCTAAACCGGAATAACAGCTTTTACTATTTCAAATGCGATTTTTTGTTTTTAACCGCGGTTTAGCGACGTACACCATGGGAATGCACACTAAAAAGGGATTTTTTTAAATTTCCCAGCTCGAGAGTTTCGCAAAATCCCTTCGTTTAATTTCGCAGTTTATTGTTTACAACTACGTTTAGTCTTTATTGAGTACTTAGGTGTATTAAATTGACAACATTCCAGACATTGTTATAAATATTTTTATATATTTAGATTTTTTAACCAAATGTTTGAATGTTTTAAATTCAAATTTGTTATTGCGTATTGGTTTGATTATAGAACGATTGTAAACGTTCCAGAAAATTGATCAAATTGAAAACAGTTCGTTTTACTCTCAGCGGTAGGTGTTATATAACAATTACTATGGTGTTGAAATGTTGAACGTGAATAGTGTTCACTTCCAAAATTCGCGCGAGCAAAGTCGCGGGTAACAGCTAGTAAATTTATATTACATATGTTGTTTTATTTTGTTAAAAAACTTATTTAATAAAAAAAAACATTAAATCATGAATTGTGTCAAAGTTTAGTGAAAAGATTTAACAACAAAAGTTATATGTTTCAGAAACGATTAAAATTATAAAGAAAAATCAAAAGAATATTACATTCGATATACGTAATAGTGAGAAATGCGATTCATTATATGCAAAATAGAAAAGATATATCCTACAGTTAAATTAAATAATATCGAAGTGCAGAAAAAATTTGTTTGATTGTCTCGCGAAAATTAGCAACTAATGAGCTCATACACTCGTTTATATTAATTTCCGTATATTAAACATGCTTTCGTTCTGGAACTACTCTACCAATTCTTATTTCTATGGTTATTTCAAAATTCTATAAAGTGTATATTTGTCTCGAAAAATAGTGTCATTTATTTACAAGTTGTAAAATTTCGTCTAAAGAATTTCACTGATTTCCTCATTTTTAATATTTTAAGTGTATTTTTTATATATGTAATAAAATACTATTAATATTGTTTCGGAAGAATTTTTGATTACTCGCCGTTACCGCTGCTAGCATAAAAAAGAATAAAAGTAATAATAATAAATTGCGTGCGCTCGTACCGGAGACTTTTGACATTGTGGTTTGAATTCGACTGTAACTCGGAAACGAAATCATGGGCCTAAAGTTTTATTACATTTTTAAACTCACCATCTCATATTATGTGAAATGAGAAAGTTTAAATCAAAATCTACCGGTAACAAAACTTCTCTGCATGAAATTCTCCATCAAGTAAAAATGTCACTAACTGATTTTATCCAAATAAAAACGTCGAGATATAAAAAATTGCATCGTGTAAAACTTACAATTTAGACGACGATTAACATTTTCCTTCGTTTTTCTTTGGCAAGGCAAAATTGCGATTGGAATCAATTTGTGGAAGACGATAACATAGGTAAAAGTCTTATGGGTACCTCTTCCAAGCTCCACGGAAAAAACTTATCTTTACTACAAAAAATTTCTAAAAAGTTTGACCGTCATATAAATTGTCATCAGTNTTTTCTTTGGCAAGGCAAAATTGCGATTGGAATCAATTTGTGGAAGACGATAACATAGGTAAAAGTCTTATGGGTACCTCTTCCAAGCTCCACGGAAAAAACTTATCTTTACTACAAAAAATTTCTAAAAAGTTTGACCGTCATATAAATTGTCATCAGTTTTTACATAGCACAAGTTTTTACATCTCAGATGGTTTTGTTTGGCTACTTAAAACAATAGTATGACCTTCGTATGGATTTTATCTGAACGTATTCTCCACGGTTTTCTAAGCATTTCTTCTATTAGTGCACTAAGTTATCTATGCCAGCCCATATGCAAGTATTTAAGTGCCTGATACCACGACTTCACTACTTGCATAATTTCCGCGTCTTTTGTGAACCGCCTGTCTCTTCAATGGTCCGAGCAGATGCGAATCACTTGAAACCAGGTTGGGGTGTAGGAAGGACAGCTCGTACCTTCCACCGGTAAAGCCGTAACAATTCACGCATGTTGTTGGCCAGTGTGGCCTAGCGTCGTCGTGCAGCAGCACCATGCCTCTTCGTAGCAACCCACGTTGATTTCGAAGAATTGCCTCCCGAATTATTTTAAATTTTATGTAATAATTTTAATCTTCGCTATCGTTACTTTTTGCCCGAGCAACGCCGGGCTTATCTGCTAGTAATTAATAATATAAAATCTTTTAAAATATAATTGAATTACGGAGGCACTGCACACAATTTTAACTGTTGCTGGAAAAGATACGCAATGCATTTCTGAACTTTTTACTATAGTAATTAAGTACATCTACTTCTTAGTTATTAGATAATATGAATACTACTTACCCATATTATAATATTGGAGCCGCCAGATATCATAAATTTAGGATTAGCATGGCTGAATCTAAAGTTGTCTACATCGTATTTTTTATAAGTTGTAGTTATCTGTGAGTCCTTTATTATACTTTTATTCCCTATTCCGATTGGCTGATTGCATTCTGTAAATTATATATATCGAGTTTAAAGTATATCAAGTAAAACAGAAAACTAAAATGAATTACAGTATTATAATTACCACAAACCAATCTCAACATATAAAATTACTTGACCTGACTGATTAACTAAGTGGGTGAATGATTAATTCATCATCGCCTAAAGCAGTGTTTCTCAACCTCTAACGAATCGTCGTTCCCTTCAACGTAGTATCGCCCCCTTCAATAAAACCGTTACGAGTACCGTCCCCTTCGCTTCAAAATTCCGATGCCGAGGGCCGAGTTTAATGCCAAATTCGTACTGCATTGAGTAGACTAGTGACTAGTATAATGTTATTTGTTTAACTATTGTACGATATAACGAATAAAATATCTAATTATTCTTAATATTACGTTTTACTATATCGCCCAGAAAATTGTTTTTCGTTCCCCAAAATATAAATTGTTACTAATCGCTCCCTCAACAACGCCCACATGGGGGTATATCGCCCCCGTTGAGAAACACTGGCCTAAAGCAAACCGCTGAACGTAAAGAGATGAAATTTGATACACGGTTAGTGTACACCATGGGAATGCACACTAAAAAGGGACATTTCGAAATTCCCCCGCGGGGGAAGAGAGAGAGCATTAAAATGCTAAACCGGAATAACAGCTTTTACTATTTCAAATGCGATTTTTTGTTTTTAACCGCGGTTTAGCGACGTACACCATGGGAATGCACACTAAAAAGGGATTTTTTTAAATTTCCCAGCTCGAGAGTTTCGCAAAATCCCTTCGTTTAATTTCGCAGTTTATTGTTTACAACTACGTTTAGTCTTTATTGAGTACTTAGGTGTATTAAATTGACAACATTCCAGACATTGTTATAAATATTTTTATATATTTAGATTTTTTAACCAAATGTTTGAATGTTTTAAATTCAAATTTGTTATTGCGTATTGGTTTGATTATAGAACGATTGTAAACGTTCCAGAAAATTGATCAAATTGAAAACAGTTCGTTTTACTCTCAGCGGTAGGTGTTATATAACAATTACTATGGTGTTGAAATGTTGAACGTGAATAGTGTTCACTTCCAAAATTCGCGCGAGCAAAGTCGCGGGTAACAGCTAGTAAATTTATATTACATATGTTGTTTTATTTTGTTAAAAAACTTATTTAATAAAAAAAAAACATTAAATCATGAATTGTGTCAAAGTTTAGTGAAAAGATTTAACAACAAAAGTTATATGTTTCAGAAACGATTAAAATTATAAAGAAAATCAAAAGAATATTACATTCGATATACGTAATAGTGAGAAATGCGATTCATTATATGCAAAATAGAAAAGATATATCCTACAGTTAAATTAAATAATATCGAAGTGCAGAAAAAATTTGTTTGATTGTCTCGCGAAAATTAGCAACTAATGAGCTCATACACTCGTTTATATTAATTTCCGTATATTAAACATGCTTTCGTTCTGGAACTACTCTACCAATTCTTATTTCTATGGTTATTTCAAAATTCTATAAAGTGTATATTTGTCTCGAAAAATAGTGTCATTTATTTACAAGTTGTAAAATTTCGTCTAAAGAATTTCACTGATTTCCTCATTTTTAATATTTTAAGTGTATTTTTTATATATGTAATAAAATACTATTAATATTGTTTCGGAAGAATTTTTGATTACTCGCCGTTACCGCTGCTAGCATAAAAAAGAATAAAAGTAATAATAATAAATTGCGTGCGCTCGTACCGGAGACTTTTGACATTGTGGTTTGAATTCGACTGTAACTCGGAAACGAAATCATGGGCCTAAAGTTTTATTACATTTTTAAACTCACCATCTCATATTATGTGAAATGAGAAAGTTTAAATCAAAATCTACCGGTAACAAAACTTCTCTGCATGAAATTCTCCATCAAGTAAAAATGTCACTAACTGATTTTATCCAAATAAAAACGTCGAGATATAAAAAATTGCATCGTGTAAAACTTACAATTTAGACGACGATTAACATTTTCCTTCGTTTTTCTTTGGCAAGGCAAAATTGCGATTGGAATCAATTTGTGGAAGACGATAACATAGGTAAAAGTCTTATGGGTACCTCTTCCAAGCTCCACGGAAAAAACTTATCTTTACTACAAAAAATTTCTAAAAAGTTTGACCGTCATATAAATTGTCATCAGTTTTTACATAGCACAAGTTTTTACATCTCAGATGGTTTTGTTTGGCTACTTAAAACAATAGTATGACCTTCGTATGGATTTTATCTGAACGTATTCTCCACGGTTTTCTAAGCATTTCTTCTATTAGTGCACTAAGTTATCTATGCCAGCCCATATGCAAGTATTTAAGTGCCTGATACCACGACTTCACTACTTGCATAATTTCCGCGTCTTTTGTGAACCGCCTGTCTCTTCAATGGTCCGAGCAGATGCGAATCACTTGAAACCAGGTTGGGGTGTAGGAAGGACAGCTCGTACCTTCCACCGGTAAAGCCGTAACAATTCACGCATGTTGTTGGCCAGTGTGGCCTAGCGTCGTCGTGCAGCAGCACCATGCCTCTTCGTAGCAACCCACGTTGATTTCGAAGAATTGCCTCCCGAATTATTTTAAATTTTATGGAAGGTGAAGACGATGCGTGTTTCCATGTCTATGGATGCTCGCTACGTCTGTGATGTGACACAATGAACCGATTTTATTCCCTATAACAAAACGGTGCAGCAACTTCGCTCTTTTCTCGCGGTATTGCATCGAATACAGAAAAAGCCAATTCCATCCTAATGTCTTTATGACTTTCTGTGAGTTGCCTCAGTACTCAGCTGAACAATTTTTCTGTATCCAAGTTGGTCATGACTGATATTGTGCACAGTTCCCAGTAAGAGGTTTAATTCACCAGCAACATCTCTAACTGGAATGCGTCAATCCTCCTGAATCAGACATTCAAGGCAGCACACATTATCGTCTGTCGTGAATATGCTTGGCGGGCGAGATTGCTACCCATTTTGCACATGTATCCTGTTATTATCGAATTCAATGCGTCAAACCCATACCAGCTTCCATGGCATAACACCTGCATTGTATAAATCAACATTTTGGGGATGAATTTCCTCTTTAGACGCAGAAAAGTGATCACACTACGCGCTTCAACGTTTGACGTTTCTGTGTCACAATATTATATTTAATGTTGGAACAGTATGAATGACATGACGACCATCTAAAGGCAAAATGGCAAAGCACTGTTCAACCTGCTCAGACCTGGTAGATTATAATTATTTAAGAAATATTACACCCGTATGAGGTCTTGTTACCTAACTTATTCAAACACTCTCGTAAATTAAAAGACGTTCGTTCATATCTGCTGAAAGTAAGTTTTACACAGGAAATTTTTATACTTAAAATTCTAAAATTACAACTGAAAAAAACAATGTTTTAGATTCACTCAATTAATTATACTTCGTTCTTTTCTTTCTTTTCGAGCATGTACAAATTATAATTAAAATTGAAGTTTGCAGACAAGAAAATTCTTACCTCTTACGGTGATTGGTGTTGCAGGCGTTGTTTCGTTTAGAATTTCGTAACCTTGTATTTCTGTAGATGATGTAGAAGATGAAGTAGAAGCTAGAAATTTTTTACAAAAGCTTTATGTAATACAACCAAATAATACCCATGAACCTCTTTCATTCATACTCTAAATTTACTTCGTAAACAAATATGAATTAATTTAAACTAGCATATCAACTAGAACAGTGGTCGCCAAACTTTTTGACCTCACAGACCAGTAAATTCATAATTTAAATCCCGCGGACCACTAATAGGAATTTTTAAGCGTTAAATGTATTTTAAAAAATCACGTGACCGATTTGCGTTTGCGTGTGGATTGCGGTGGAGGTCCGACTAGAGATGCTTTTACGGCGACGGTGATGCCCCGAGTGTCTAAAGTAAATACTTCTTCCCACGTGAATTGGTGGAAAAGAAACACTGTTGTATACGTGATATATCGATATAAAGACAATGATTATATTCTACGAGTTTTTATAACTTTTCACGTATTGCTATGAATTGAATTATGTTTCGATGCATCTTAAAACATAACTTAACGTGATGAGTAAGTATATCCCACATTTTTCTGGGGACCAGCGAAATTTTCTCGCGGACCACTACTTTGGCGACCTCTGAACTAGAATACTAATAGAATTTCTTTATAATTTCTGCGATTTTTCCAAGCTACATCACAATTATATTATGGTATTACTTATGTTTAATATTACTTCAAAATATAAATTATCAGTGCTTATACCTATAAATTTATCTTTGTACTTAAATACTAAAACTTTTCTTAAAAAACCAATAGTTGCCTAGTGACTTAGTCTATCGTTCTGTTTGTGCTTTAAATTATACACTATTAAAATTTCACCTGAGATATGAATTTAGCAAAATAAAAAACTTGTCCATATTTTTAAAAAAATTTTGTATTTTATACATTATTTGAACGTAAAATACATTAATCCACTACCGAAATATTTCGATTAATAAATCTTAATATATGTACTTTATTCAAATATCAAAAAATATATTTATTTTTTACATATACATGGATTTATTAACTTATATAAATATATATTTATATAGTTTTAACAAATCCATTTATACGTAAAAAATGAATGTGTGTGTGTAAAGTTGTGTAAAGATACACTGAAATTTGCGTTGCTATGTAATACGAAAAAATAGCTTCTCAACGACGGTCTAATTGCGTGGAAATACGAACGTGTCTTTTGTTTCGAATACACGTGGCACTTCAAAGTGAAAGTAACGATATCGAAAGTGTTTCTTATAAACGAATAATCCACGATTATCGATACGAGTATTCCAAGTGCATACTTGCGAGAAATGTGCATGGATAATACGTCGATGTGTTATTTTAATTTTGTTTATATCGACATGATCTTTTGTAAATGAGAAACTTCGCAAAACACACGTGTTTTTTAATGGCGGGGTGACGGAAACAAAGCTGAGATGGTAAATAAAAGAATTTTCAGAAAATAACATTTTTTGCTTAAAATTGTACCATTTTGTTTTAAAAACATGCTAATTTTTTGGTTTTTTACTGATGTTTTCATTTTCCATTTTTGCTGATTTACCAAAACATGTAGCAGATCATGTATTGTATAAAAAATATATTAATTTATATATTTATTCAGTAAATGCATTTTTGACAACATTCGCAAACTTCTATATAAAGTTAGAAATACCTTGTTTGGAAACTATCCTAAGACCCGAAACATTACCTTGTATCGCAAAGACGTCAGCAAAATGTGATCTCTTAAAGACTTCTTACAGGAGAGATAACAAAAACAAGTGCAAGAACCCTTTAACCAACATCTCACACGTCTATTCCCATTTTTTCCCAATTTAATCGAAAACTTTGTGTGCCATTGTACCGTTATTCTTTGAGTCCACCTGTCACACAGACTGCTCCAATCATTGCGGCAGAAGTGCACTTTCAAACGTTTATTTTCCTCCCTAAAAAGTTTTCTAGACATATATCTGGTTATCACATGCTTAACCTTTATGGCATGCATTGCATTCAACAAATCATTACATTCACCGAACTTTTTAGACACACCATGTATGGGTAGGCTACTTATTAACCGGATATATTAACTTCGATGGATAAATTCACCAGAAGGCAATAATTATTATTCGTTTATTTGTTATTTTCAATATCTATCATTTATTATTACTGAACATTATATTACATTCTTATTTACATCTTATTGTAGCTACAATTCGGCCATTTGTTATATCTTAATCTCGTCGTCTTATCCTCGGCTGTATATTTCGCTTCTCTTCCGTTGTGCCCTTGAAAATGTTTATTTTAAAAAAGCAGAAAAGAAAGGCCTAAAAATTGAAATAATGTTTAATAGTAAAACATTTTAAAATGCCTGAATTTCCTTACGCATATAAAACAATTTATTGCGGTACAAAGGCTTAAAATATTTTGTAAACCCATCTGCCGAAATTATTTATGCTAGCAACACAACTATAATAACCGATGTAGCATAATTGGTTTACATGCGTTCCATTCGCTAAACGACTGTTAACTGATAATCAGTTAACTTTAATGGCCAACTTTCAGCAATTGACAAGAAGAATTACTACGAAAATTGCAGTTCAGCCACAATCCGCTACAGTTTGCCTTTATCATCAGTTTGAAATAGAGGGGTTCCATAATACCATTTTCTTCTCTATACATATATGTTAAATATTTTTTTAATTTAGAAAAACTACGATTTTATCGCACATACAAAATGGAGGAGTGGATATTTTATTGTATTGTTATGCACAACAAACGTATCAAAACTATATGAATACATTTTTGTAAACGAATTATATTTTCAATAATTTACCTGAATTATAAACAAGTGCAAATATATTAATTTTAAAAAAGACAAAAAACTACATACCACAAGTACATTGGATTACGAGGTCATGTTTATAGCAAATTTCGGACTTCCCTTCTTTCCCAGTTTGAAAACAATCGAGAACGTTTTCGATAGTACACTCATCCGATTTTGATTTACCATTATCGAGGGTTTCAGGTCCGCTGCAATCAACTTTAGTAATGAACTCTCTAGCACAATGCACTTTGTCAGCAAAATCGAGCGCCGTTGCGTTAACCTCGAAGGATTGTGTGCCATCCTCACATTCCGTTACACATTCCGTACAATTCTGGAATTGCATGTCGCGACAAGTGCTGAAAGAAGAAATTTACGAACGATTATGGTAAAAAAATCAACAGCTGAAAAATTAACAAAAGTGTACTTCGAACCAGTTTTTGCAAAATGTGACCACGTCGAAGGGAATAATTTCCTCTTCCTCGTACTCAGTTCCATTTACGATACATTTACCACGCTTTTTGCAGTCGTCCTTACTGATGCAAGTTCGGTTGCTGTAACTGACTCTGACTTTTCCGTCCGGACAATGCGCTTTTTCCGTACCCTCGACGGGCGGTAAATACTTGCAGTAATTTTTGATGGTGGCCTCCGACTCGCAGACGTCTTCGGGACAGACGGATATTCTTCCGGTGTAGTTGCACACGTCAACGTTTTCCAGGGCTACAAAAAAGTGATTAGTTTATCCACACAAAACGTACAATTTAAAACATTACGACCTTGAATCGTTGTGATTAGAAAACTAATTTGTAGTAAAAGTTAAATTATTAAAGAAATTTCGGGTGTAAAACTGCCTGATATTTTGCCAAACTACAAATTAACTAATAAAAATTTATTATACATTTTTATTAGTAACTATACCTCGTATACGCTTAATTCATAATCATTTATTTCGGTTTTTGACAACAGACGTTATAAAGAATATCGGTTACCGAATGGAGAACAATTTTTTTTTAAATCGCGCTTTCGTAGATAAATGTTTAAATACTTTATTAATAGCAGTGCGAAGCAAATAACGCCCACCTGAAATAAGTAACCGCAGAGAAAGTATGCGTTACTAAATCGTCGCCGCGACTTCTATTCGAATTAAAACATTAGTTTATTCAGATAGGTTGTGTTCGAACAATGAACTTAGCTGCGAATGTTTGCTTGAATCGTCTAGCCAAATGTCTTCAAACTGGCAAAACGTTCATTTATAAACTTTTTAATATAAAATATGTCCGGTTTCTATGAAAACGGAAATCGGTTCTTCAGTTTAGTATTTCACGAGTTTTCGTATATTATATATTCGGGTATCGTTTGTCGAACCTTACAATTACTTCGCGAGAAATACAACACGTGGTGATACACGTGCACAGACAAACGCTACGTATAATGACGTGATGTGTTAACTTAAAAACACTGTATTCGATTCTTGTTATTATAACAATGCGCTAAATATTGCACTTACGACAAAATGTTGAATTTCTCCAGTTCATTTCTATTCCCATGTCGCTGCAAATATCGGCAATAACTGATATGGTGTGACAATGACATTTACAAAAATCCGTGGTTGAGCATATTCCAGCATCTTTTTCGCATCTGAAAAATAAAATAAAATACGCATTTTAGTTTTAATTCTTTCGGAAACTTTCTTCTTATATCCAAATGAAAGCGTTGAAATTAAATAGAAAAAAATACCTAGCCTTAATAAGGATTTTCATTTGGTAAACTTTTTTTTTACGGTACCTTGCCAATTATTGGACTCGTGCGAAATATTGAGGCAATTGTTCTTAGAATGATTTCAAATATTTTTGTTTATTATGTTTTTTGACCACTCTTAACGCTTCATACATTTTTTTAAATTTGTGTTCTCAACAATTCGCTACGATGCCATGTTTTAGTAAGAATGTTTGTCAATTTTCTTATGTAGTAGAAAGTTGATTTTTCTTCTGTTTACACGATTGCCATGTAAAAAATTTTTACAAGGGTTTCTAATATAATAAAGAACAAAAATTACATAAAGTTTCACTCCTTAAACAATATTATAAAAAAACAGAGACGAAAATAGTACAAATGTATGATTTTCATTAATTCATTCCAATAATTTGTCCAGGTACTGTAACTCTATAAAATGTAAAGACACTCCACGCCGAGGAACAATTCAGAATTAACGACACAACTTCCCTTCGAGGTTACAGAAAGAATATAAGCGAGTATTTTTGACAGTATATAACCGTCCTCTGCAGGTAGTATTATTTTACACAGAAAACAGAATTGTACTTTCTAGAAAATGAAAAACCATTCTAACAGTCTGCATCGGGTGTGTTCGGCCATACCTGATATACACTTTTAGCCAATCGTTATGAAATTAAATCGTGGTTTCAATACAACAATTGACAGATTAAATGTAAATAAAAAATGCAAAATATTTCACTTAAACTTAAGAAACGTGTAAAAATTACCGAACAATTCTTCTTATAAACTCCGTACAACTTCCAAATATTTCAAGCATCAACTATTCGTAAATTCACATTATTCCGCTGCTGCCAATTTCCCATACACCACACACCCGTAATGATATTAATATTGTTATACTTACATTCCCTTTAAATCGCCGAACTTGGGTAAGTTCTTTTCGCAATCTTGGAATATTTTTTCATCTAATATTCGACATTGCTCCCTTGTAGATTTTCTCGTAATTTCGATATTATCTTCGTCGCTGTAAGTTTTAGACACGCGTATACAGTCGGCATCTTTCTTAATTGTTTTGCCGGTACACAGTCCACTTACCTAAAATATAAGTAAGAAATAAACATTTGAATAAATTCGACAGAAACTTTTCGTTTTTCGGTATATTTACCGTGTCAGTTTTCAGATTTTCAGATACATAAATGTAAACTCTTGTTCCTCTATCCCAGGCAAGTATTATTTGTTTGTCACTGTGTACAACTATCCATATTCCTTTTTCATACACAGTAAAATGCTCTCTTTTCTGTTCTGTCGAATTTAAATATTTTGGAAGATGCACCGTTTCGTTTTCTGAAAAAAAACCCCATATGTAATATCGTTTTTGTCACCAGATAACTAAATTTGGCACTGAAAAATAACTTTAATTTATAAAAGCACACAGCTAACGATTCTACCGTTAACATATTTTTATTGCGTGGATTAAATTTTTTAAGTTGCTTACGTTTCTTCTTACATCACCTTCTCTTTCAAGTTTTACGAAATGATTATTAATTAGTTTCAGCAACCTGTTTTTCGTTTTTATATTGTTGAAAAAGTAAAAAAAGAACTATAGTAATGTTTTAAATAGAATTTTACGTTCAGGTACGTTTATATAAATTATATAGAGATTATTTTTGAAATTTATGTTACGTGTATTATCGTTTCACGTAGTTCTTTCATTAAAAATGTGATTGTTCTGTACAAAATGAAGTTGGAATATTCTCGAAAATCATTTGCTAGAATATTCTCGGAAGTTTTCAATTATTTAAAACGCGGTGCGTTTCTGATTTCTCTAAACTTCGTCTGTGCCGAAAAACAAAATTATTGATATTTATGAAAAGTGTTAGAAACAAATAGAAAAATACATTCGCTCTAAACCAGTGTTTGTCAACCTTCTTGAATACGCGACCCTTTTACAACTTTAAAATATTTTGGCGACCCCCAGGGCCATATTAAAACTATGTCAGTGATTTTAAAAACTACGTATTTAATTTTTTTTCTGCTGAGACCTAAATATCGATCGAAAAACCAATTGTACTTTAAAATAAACAGGCACAGCCTTCTCAATGGAATTGTAGGTTTTTTTATTGTAGTGTAAAACCTACAAACACTTGTCTTTTTTTTTCACCCGCGACCCCTGTGTAAAACTTTGCGACCGCCTTGGGGGTCGCGATCCACAGGTTGATAAACACTGCTCTAAACAGTAGGACAACGTATTCGTTTATGACCGAGATACATTACATAGAACTAAGGTGTTTGCCTTTTTTCTGTCACCGAAATTAATGACACTAATGGCCGCTGTGCGTTGAACATTTTTACGTTTTTTGGGCAGGTCCTAATTGAAAATAACGTTCTACTTTTTCTAACGAAGTGGAAGAAATCGCATAAACTCTATATAATTTAAATAATTTTCAAAATTTTCAATTTATTATCAACGCCGTTATCGTCTAAACTTTTTAATTTTTATAGTCCCGTAAACCGTTGCACACATTAATAAATCAAATATACAAAAGTCAATACAGACGTCAAAGCAAAATCAATAGTATAAACAAAAGAAGTCGTGATTTGATTACATAAATCTAAAAAATTACCCAAAGGTCTATTGTCAAAGAGTAGGCGACGGGCAACCTCTAAACGAATCGAAGAATTTTTCTTTTTAATAAGTAAACAGTTATAAAGCTTCAGATAGTTGAGAAATCTTATCGACAAAATAAATTCCTACACTGCAAAAATAACATCGTTATTCTAATTTTCTACAAATATTTCTTGTGTGACGTTTTCTAAACGACATGACCACGAAGTGAATTTGGTTTCTTGCATTTGAATAAATAATATTTACCGATGTTCAAAGTTTTCATTTGTCCATTTTATAATTAAACGGACTGTCTACAGTCAATGTAAATTGATCGGATTAGAACAGCGTTTCTCGACCTTTTAAGCCCAAGAACCAATAAAACGCATGAAAATTTCTACGACACTAAGCTACGAGGGCCTAATTTTTAATACAGTACCTGTGTAGATATTATCGATATTTAGGACATACTGTGCCGTTTATAACGTTATACGTACGAAAAGATAATTAATTAAACTAAGAGTTATTCATTAAATGAGAATCGTCATTGGACATAGTTGTAATGTTCATTAAGTTAAATCTGCCTTCGGGCACTTGTCCAGTGGCAGCTGACCACAGATTAAGAAAGGCGCCATTAAAATATGAAATATTCCTTACCTACTTCAAATTCCACTTCGATGCTGCAGACAATATCGCTCTTTGGACAACGAATATTTTTATAAGCAATAGAATATTTGTCATGTTTCAGCAAATAATAGAAGCATGTCGACTTATCGAATATTGGCAACTCTTTGTCGAAGGTTAAAATATGTTCTTGACCCCAAACCCTGCACAGTTTGTTAAAACAAACGGTCTCGGAATACTCGTCGGTCACGTCTTTTACCGAAACGCCCATACTCTTATCTTCACTGCACTTCCTACAAAAGAAACGACAAATTGTAATTAAGATAAACCCGAGTATCAAGACGCCGCACTTACCACTCATAGAAATTTCTATAGGCTAAACAACCACAACGCATTCCACCTCCTAAGTTTAAACTCTCCGAGTTTACCGAAAAAAATATTTTCTTCGTGCGCCATTAAAGATCTAATTCCGTCATCAATATATCCTTTCGACGTCAGTCTTCCGCCGTTACCGATATTGGAGAAGTTTTAGTGGAAAGGTTTGCCTACGGAGAAGATTTTTCGTAGAATGCAGTCAGTCACGGGATCTCCAATAATACTGGGAAATCCCGTTAAACAGGTATGATATGTTAATTCATCAATTCGCGTACACGCGCAACCTCCTACCCTAATCCGTGTATATAGCTTTTGTAAAGATGGCGTCATTCCACGGGTCGTCTTTCTTGTAAAAGGTGAAAAATGTGTATACGTAAATAGTCTATAGGGAATTTCATTACAAAATATAACAAGTTTAAAAATGTGTTTCGTAAAATTTATTTTCGAAATTCGTTTATAGGCCTATTAATTTATAAATGAAAGTACCTACTTTCAGAATAAAATATTAAAGAATATTTTTGAATACCGCGTAACTGGGAAATTCTATGGCGAAAAAAGGATATTTTAACGCATTTTTAAGACCGCATTAAACAGAATTCTTGCAACTCGAGTACCGTATATATCGAGAGTTAGGTATGTAGAAAAAACACGAAATTGTAATCTCTAATAGAATGTATTATTGCTCGACTGCGATTTAAATAAAATTAATTGCTTAAATACTGTATTGTATATTTCCTAATTATTTATTCGACAAAAAATAATTACCATATTTGGCAGTCGGAATGTCTATAAATCGTATCTTCCCGCTGCAGCTTCCTTCCGTAGAACATGCAACCCGTACATTTGGTTGGTGGTAAACATTTCTTAGTTTCCCTATCCATGGAATACGTACCGTTACATCTGCCGGGGAAAACAATTGATATAAATTTCGAGTACAAGATATAAGTTAAATAACATTTTTCAGTGATCCGGGATATTTCAGACTTTTGGAATTTCTACACTTTCCATCACTCCATAACCGAAACTGTTTCAGACGTACAGTGTACAGCACTTTATGTTTAAATCCTGTGATAAAATAGCGAAAACTCAAATCGTAATCAATTTTAATACGATCAACATTCTACGAACAAAATGAGGTGGGGGAATTCGGACTTTTCGTTATAAAGAGTTACGGAGTTTGGGCTAAAAATCAAGATTATGCGCACGATATTTCCTTCGGTCTTACTACGTAAAATCGTTGTGTTGACGTAAACCTCTCGTTGTTGTATCCAGAAACTCTAAATCGTTTCATCCAATGCTTAAAATAAGCAAGGAAGAAATTCTTTCGGGATAGTCGATCCGTTTATTCCTAAGTGTTTAGTAAGAAATTATTTAAAGTGCCTATAATCGATCTGTTTATTTAATTAAATTTTTATCACAAACGTACCCCTCTTTACTATTGCTATAAATTTTAAAATTTCGCTTAAAAAATTAAAATTTTTACATAAAATTTTCCTATATCGTTTCCTTAAATTAATTTATCAAACCTGCATTTATTAATTACGTAGGCTAGTCGAAATCCATCGGAAATCCAATAAAATACAAAGAAAAATACAGTATTGGAAAAAGTGGATTTCAATGGCAGTTACGTTATTGGGGAGAAAAGCTCTCTACGGAAGCCCACCGTCCCACCAGCACATTTTTTTTCAGTCGTACGTTATTCCCGCGCTTTATAGTGTCTGATTAGTTTGTTAAATCATTAATTCATTCATTTATATTAAAATTCCGGAATGTTTATACAACTCAATACAATGTAAATTTTTCCGTTCGAGCTAACCACTTTGATGAAACGTGTACTTTGATTTCTGATTTAACCTTATACTAAGCTATCGAAAAACAAATTATTTCGATTTATCCCGGTTCGAATTAAGCGGGTTTCAATGTATTTATTAATTTTACTAAATGCTTCTAACGATTTAAATATACCTTAAATTTAACATAACATCGAAAGTGTCATTCTTCCATTTAATATTTTATTCGCGTTTTTCTCAATGACCGAGAAGTCCTCCGAACTTTTGGTTTGAAAATCATAACAATGACTATAAATCCAATAAACACAACGGATTCAGTATAACAAATCCGACAGATAGGGTTATTTTAGACGCTGTTGCTCTATGAAAAATAGGAAAAGACTAGTTAATATTCACTATTCGAATGATAACGTTGGATTCGTCAGCCGTAGACTGGCTAATTGAATCAATAAGTAATAATTAATTCGTACTAAAAGTAGGAATTACGTCGTCATCCTGTCTCATATTAGATAATTACGATTTAAATCTTTTTTGAAAATTCAAAATACGCAAGTACAGTACATAACTCCTATTTAACGTGCGGTCGAAGGCCAATTTGCTACCCGACTTTCGTCCAAACTTCTTTTCGATACACCCTGGCAGCGCCCACTGGGGAAGAATATCTAACCAGTCCTACCTTTATAATAACCTTTAGTCCAAGTTACTCGATGTGTATACATTTAATTAATAAAACGTTAATGTTCAATAAACATTTCTTAGCATCAAGTATTGATGGTTCAATAAGTATTTTAAATTAACCAATTCGTAACTCGACCAATCCGGCGTTTTCGACTGATTATTAAAATTCAATTTAGAAACTACTTTTTGTTGACGACAGAAGAATATTCGACATATATCGATAAGACAGAGGCTACGATGGTCACTTCACCCACCGGAGAAATATCCGTTTCGCGCTTGTTACATTGTTCGAATTTAAATTAGCTTTTAACAGAAAAAAATAATAAAATGTTCATATCGAACCTGCAAGGTTCCCTCATACATTCCTCGGTGGTTGCAACTCCGAAGCAATAAAGATATTTAAGTTCCTCGCTTCCGCAACTGGTTGAATTGTTCGGAATTTTCATGTCGTCGTTACACTTGGCTGCATCAGCAAAAGCCACCACACTTTGCTTCTCGCCGACACACTCCCAACGCTCCGCTAGACATATACTAAAAAATAATTTACAATTTTATAATTCGTGTCGTACACAAAAGTATTACATAATTTACAGTATGTTAGGAAAAAAAGTGATTACAGGTAATACATTTCATACTAATTGACTACTTAATACTTTTTGTTGTGCATTATTTAAACGTACGGTTGGCCATAATGATAAAAGTTATCATTCCAACGAACCTCAATATTACGCTTTTATTTCACGTTGAAAAAATTACTGATCCAATAATTTGATAGCCTACCGCATTTTTAAATAATAAGGTTATGTAATATAAATTTAATTAGCCTATTAATGTAATTAACCTAATTTCAAATTTTCATATAATATTTAATTAGCAAATAATTAATAAATTATATATATAATATTATTAAAACCGTCATAACTTTCGAAAATTCAATAAAAAGTTGTAAAATTAACATTTAGTAACTCGCAAAAATATTTCGAATTGAATTCACGTGACTTCCTTTCCATATCGGAATTTCGTATATAATTATTCGGGACTTCCTGCTCGTAAACTTTCTCTATCTGGTCTCGAGTTTCACTATCGAACTCCGTTCTCTAGATTAAAGAAGGTCGGACAGACAGCGCCAGTGACAATTTATAGGACTACAATTGGAAAACTGAGGCCGAACAAATATACTATTAGAGTATTTATTAGTATACTAACGGATGAGCCTTGCGTTGCTCAGGCAAGTAAGTTAATTTTCATTATAACGGAAAATGAACTTACTTGATGATAATCTCACTTGAATAAAATGATGAACTTTAAATTCTAAAATCTAACAATACCTGTTTGGAACATTATATTTCGAATTTGGAAAGAATTCAAATATTCGTTCGAATTCGTTTATTTTGAGTTTATTGTTTTTGGGTTATTTGAACAGTGAAAATGATTAAAATATTTATTAATTTGCAAAACGTATACTATATGTGCCACTATTTACATTTCTTCTTTATTATTTACACTTTATACTGACTAAAACTAACTCTCTCCTCCTCCCTGAGAGAGTTGAATTTCGAAACATCCCTTCTTAATGTGCGTTTCATGGCATACCCTACTAAAACGCAGTTAAAAATAAAAACTCGCATCTAAAATAATACAGTACAAGCTGTTTTTTGGGATAAACCTTAATCCTTGCTCTTTCTCCCCCGCGAGGGGGAATTTCGAAAAATCCCGTCTCAATGTACTTTCTAGTAATGTACAGTACCTTCAATGTGTACCAATTTCAACTTTCAGCTACTAATCGTTTGGATTCTGCGCTTATTATTATTAATATGTTGGGTTTAATGGGTTATACTCGGTTGACACCGGTGACTGTGTACTAAGCAGTACCAGAGTCAAGGCATAGCAACCAAAACAAAACTAAAATTAAAAATCTGTGACAGTGCATGTGTTCAGGAATTTCCTAACAACGTGGCATGTATTTAATATAGTGACCTTCTGTAGTGTAATGTATGTATTTCTATTTAATTGTAATGTTCCCAGGCTTTTGTGTAGTGTGTGTGGTATCACACCTGTATAGGAGAGAACGAAAGTTACAATAAGCACCCTATCCATCCTTTACAGATACCTTATTTTCTGGACAAGTTCTATGTACTTGCTGATTTTTTCAGTGCATGTGTTTTGTACATTGTGAGTGTTTGGAACGGCTATGTCTATAATGTATGTGATTTTATTGTCTTTGTCAATGATTATTATCATTATCATTATCATTATCATTATCAACCCAGTTTGATTATATTAGAAGTTTATTTAGTATTATGTGTATACACCAAATACGCAAAGTAAGATTTAAAAAAATCTTGCTGGAGTATGAAAAAACGTAAACCTGTTAAATATATTTTTTTAATATCCTGATATTTATGAAGAGGATTAATCACCCTGTGAAACAAAATATTTTTTCCGACGATTCGTAGAAAAGTATAGTCGATAGAGCCGAAATTTTCGCCAGTTTTTGGGCTTAAAATCTCGGCGAAAATCGCCAATTTTTTGCTTTAAATTCGCCAAAAAAATTGCCAGTAATTTATTTCAAAAACGAGTTAAAACGAATTACACTTACATATGTCAAATAATTCTCGCTTAAACTATGACGTCGATCGCACAGTATCGATGAATATAATGAGAACGAATGTTCAACGTCGACTGCAACTAAAGGAGCGTATTCGCTATTAACTTTATCACTTAAATTCGTAAATTTGATAAGATCAGGATTGCTTGACAAAACTTTTTCCAATTTTTGAGAAAATATAGGATAACCAGAAACAATTTCTTTTTCATTTTCAATTAGTTTGGCTTGTTTAGTTACACCGAGTCCTTGTTCATCCAGAGATGTTATAATTTTTGATAGCTTGACAAGATTACGGAATGCAAATGATTTTTTCTTGGGGTTAACTTTCTTCTCTTGCAATAGTTTCACCAAAACATTTCTAGCATTTGAATGAGATTTTCGTTTATAGTTCAAAATGAAGCGCTCAACAGTATTAAAATTATCGACATAGTATTTTGCAGCGTTTAACCAAGACTCCCAGGTAGTGACAATTGGTTCTGGAGGAAAATTACTAACTCCAGTTGCATTCTTAAATAATTTTGTCTTTCTCTTGATTTCACAAAAAACTTCTTTATTTCTGATATAAGCGAGTTTGATAATTTGTACTCATTTTGAATCGTAAATGCAACGTTATGTAAGGCGTGAGCGAGACACGTGACTTGATATACATTTGGAAAAATCAATGAATTTTTCTTAATATCACTTACTGCCTTCGTCGTGTATTTTGTTAGAGCTGTCACTATTAACGTCAGTTTTGAATATTTTAAATCATTTGGCCACAATTTTCTAGACACGTTGAGTATACATTCTTGTATTATAATGTCAACTATTCAGAGAAATGTCACATAAATTAACATTGATTTCGCTTTCTCGCCATTCGATTTTCCTACAAGCACGTCGACCACTTTACATTGCATTTTGTCACTAGTTTGGTCAACGATGAAATAGACATCGCGTCCATTAATTTCGTCTTTAATTCTTTCTGTTATTGAGTTGAACGTAGTTTTTTGATGCGCCGGCAGTGCTAATAAAATAAATAACGCAACGAGACTTGAAATAAAATCATATATCAGCAAAATTATGAGCACAATCGCGAACAGCAGCATCAATTTCAATAAAATAAACGTTTCATTAAAAAAACTAATTACAATAAAAAATACCTGGAACACTTTTGATCGGCTTTTTCATATATTTCTCGAGAAACAATCTCAGTTTTTCGTTATTTACTCTTTCAAGCGGAATATCTGCACCGGTGAATGCTTCAACTATTTCTTTATCAAAATCGCTTCAATTTCCAAACAACAGTGTTTGTGACTTTAGTGTGTTGTGTTTCTTGTTTTTTTGCACTGTTGAGATGTTCCGAAAGTCGTTTCTTCATTGTATCACGCTCGTAGTTACGTGTGCGGAGCACTTAAAACAGAGAACTGTTTTTTGGTACGACGAAATATATTGTCACCTAATTCCTTAATCACGGAATCAATTTTAAACTCAATTGACTGTTTCATGGACATTTTTGCACGAATCACACGGGAAACTGACGATTTTGCCAGCTATCGCCAAATTCTTCAGTTAGGGAAAAAATCGTCGATTTTCGCCCAAAAAAACTTCGTGATATTAAGACCGGATTTTTAAATTAGTACTAATAGATAGATGCTCATTCCAGGCGAATATAACTGAAAAATTCGCCAAATGCGAAAATTTTCGGCTGTAATAATCGGACGTAATTAAAAAAACAAAATTTAAAAATTTTTCTGCTTTATTATTTCTTCTTTTACGAGTTCCAATGATTCGAACTCTCTTCCTTTTGAAGGTTAATCGACGTCGAGTACAGAAAATATCGTTACATGTCACTGCGGGGGAATAAATTGGTTCACGCTCTTTCAAGTTTCGCTTGAAAGAGCGTTAACCAATTTAAACTTGTCTGGCATTGTCGTGATAGTCGCAATTTTTCTGGTGTTTTGGGGAAATTGCGTTTATTCTCCGTAAAATATTAATATAAACATGCTGAATAATTATGCTATTATAGTTTTTTCTTAAATTAGTAATTTTACACGTATTGGTTAGCCGGACGTTTAAAGATCGATATTTGATGTCATGTTTTATTTTCGAACACAGCGGTAACCTTACGATGATGCCTAAAAGTTGTTGAAAACAAGTTTCTTGGTAATTACTACACGCTTTTACTGGACTTTTGTGTAATTTTCTGAAAATCGAAACTATTACACCGCGCAGAGGCATAGTTTTGTCATTGCTATGACGTAAAAGCGTGAAATCGAACACGTTTGTATTAGAAAATTTTGTTTTTTGCTATATGTTATTTTACTTGCCCATACGTGCAGTTTTCGATTTTACGTCTATATCCTGTATGTTGTTTCGACTGTAAAAATTTTAACAGCGTGATAACAGTAATATTATTGTAATTTACTGCATACCTTTTAAAACTAGAATAATTTAATCTATATTATGACTAATTTTTTTACTAAAACAATTCCATTCAAATCCAAAACAAATATTTGTGGCCAAAAGTGTATTCACGCCTATGACCTGGCTAAAATAAGAAATAATATTTCAGCATACGTTCTTTGATTTAATGTAACTTTTCAAAAAAACACACGGTGGATTCCATATATTTTTTGCACTTTTTATATTCTAAACTCGTTGAAATTTTATGTAATAAAGTTTGGAAAACGAAATGTTGTGACGAAGATCTAGTTAGATTATTCTTTAAATTGATTACCAAATTACTTAATCAAAAAATCAATTTCTACGTCATATGTTTAAAGAAAGAAAATATAGGTCTATTTGACGGATAAAAGACATGTTACAATATATGAAACGGAATCTTACCACGAAGCACCTTCCACTTTAATAGATTCACCCTCGTGATACTGTTTTCCGTTATAAAGACACGGACACTGTTGAAATGGAATGCACGTTCCGTTCACGTTCAACGTATTGCCTTTTGGACAAGTGCATCCCTGTACGCACTTTTTGGTACAGGCACGTACGGCTTTCGACATGGCTAGCGACGTGCAACTATACTCACAAGGATCTGTACAATCGTCGAAGGTCTGACGTAAATGACATTGTGAGGCTAAATGTGAAAATAAAACGGCATTGTTAATTATACTCTTTTAACTTTTAAAATTTGTTAGTAATAATAATATAGCGTCTAATTTGTGTATTTTTATAAGCATATAATTAATCACGTTTCAGATAAACCGTTATATCGAGTTTACAACGATTCGATGCTTTTGTTATCCGTATTATATCGAATTACGAAAGAATGAAAACGCCAATGCTGGTACATTAACAAATTCAAATAACTAAAATCAAATCTGTCTAATACGAAAAAATGGTTGAAAATCGTAATTTTTTCAGTCGTAATTTTTTTACAAATAAATGGAGGTCGTGCCAATCGCTCGCAATGTCTGCGATGCGGTGGGCCCAGAAATGTTTCAGGCTAACAAATACAAGAAGTATAAGTTTATAATAAAATATATTTGTCACTAAAAACAAAAACAATACAAAATCTCATACTAAAGCTATTTTACTAGTTGTTAGTGTATTTTCTTGCGTTGCTAACCAATATAAACATATCATTATATTAAATCATTAAGATTTGTTTGTAGATATGCAACACGTGAAAGTTGGGCCCTTCAAAAATTTTGTAACGGCTTACAGTTTACTTTTTATTAATAGTCCAGAATTTTCAAGGAAACAGTATTATCTTTTATATTAATAAATTATTTTACTCTTCTGAAATATCTATAATTTACTGAAATAATATATAAAATTACTTGGATTTTCATAAATGTACATAATATTCGTTTTCCTGTATGAAAACAGAACCGTAGAATTATTCATGGAAGAAAATTTATATTTTTGCTAAACCTAGCATTAATGGGTATAATAACTAGGTAACTATTACGAAATGTTAAAACAGCATTATATTATCTAGTTGCAAATAGTTACACATATCTATTGTGTAGTATAACATAATACTGCAAATGTACCTAGTTGATACGCAGGTATACTCGAAAGTTCTGTAGTAAACTGCTCATTCCGATGTTGGCGATGCTGCGCGCTGTTCTAGTTTGAAAGTATTATATCGCAATTACGTGTGCAGTATGCCTGAAATCTTTGACTCGGCACCTAGAAAACACGGCATTCGAATTTCCACATAACGAAGATCGGAATAGGACTCGGATTTCTCGAGAATCGACGACGGTGTGAGAAACATAAATAGAAGTGATCGGAAATCAATGTGCTGATCGTAAATGCTTCCGTGAAACGAAATTTATGCACCATGGTGAAGAAACACAATTTATAAAATGCAATAAAACCACATAAATGGAGTAGTTTGATAAAGCGCGATATCGCCATCGTTTTCGCTAGATAAAACCATATTGCACTTGTCGGTCACAATCATGAAGCAGCCTTATTAACAACGCTTATATTCTAAGCGCGAGGAGAATATGAGGGCAGGCGTTGCGACGTGTTCCAATCTACAGCGGTGTATATTGGAACACGTGGTATAACAAATTAGCATAGAAAATGACTACTTTAGCCCAGCTCTCGGTACAGGTTTTAAAACACCGACATCGAAAATATCTATTATTTTGTAAAAATGTGAAACTTTTTCTTTGAACCCTATTTGTGAAATTCGGTGTAATTATTACTTTCGACAAGAGCGCTTTAATGTACAGTTCTCGAGTGTTTCAACAATACATGTGACATAATAAACACATCTTACTGTCATTTCACACACCTCATCTAATGACAAATATTATAAACAATTATTGGAAAATTCATTTTGTACTTATAAACTATAAATTTACCTACTACAAAGATATAGAAGTTAATTTCATTCATGGTAACAGGGTTTGAAACTATTCAAATGACCAAGTTAAAATGTTAATACAGAAACCAAGTTAACTATTTTCAAAGGAAAAAAATTTGAATTCAAATAACATGACTTCCGATTTGCATCGAAACTTTATATATATAGTTAATATAAACTTTCGATACAAACATATACACAGTGTATCAGAATGACGTTTTAAAAATTTGGAGGATTGTACAGGATGAAATTTTGAACGTTTCGATATAAGGAACCCATAGCCGGAAATGTGATATAAAGATTTTACAGCACTTTGCACTTTGCAGTCGGTATGCTGAATGAAACAGCAGAATACAGTATTTATGACAAGTTTTATTGACAAAATAGTAGAGTATAATCAAACTGTACACCGAATCAGTCGTCACATTGAACATTTACTTTAGAGTAAATGTTCAATGTGACGACCACCAACTTCGTTACATAACGTGCAACGACGAACCATGTTTTGTCCGACTCTCTGTAAGATGACACGCTCTCCTCTGATGGTATTAAATGCTGTAAATATGCTCTCCGTAAGCTCATGAACTGTTCCTATAGGTGTTGCGTACACAAGGAACTTTACATAACCTCAGAGGAAGAAATCAAGAACAATAACACGACGTCAATGGACGGAAGGGTAGCTACCAAAGTGAAGGGCGGTCAAGCACTTCCTACCGCTGTAGAAACTTTATATCACATTTCCGGTTATGGAACGTACAAAATCAAAACGTTCAAAATTTCATCCTCTACAATCTCCAAAATGTTTAAAACGTCATTCTGATACACTCTGTATATAAACTATAGATGCTTTACACGTGTGATTTCGACGTTCATTTATCTAACTTTGTTATCAAGATTAAGGAAATAGAGGCAGACATCCTGACGGACGGTCAAACGAACGATGGCGATAGTTTATAAATCTACGATTTTTTCAAACTACTGCCTATTAAGCAGACTATTCCACAGAACGGGAGCTGAAAAAGTGATTGTTCGTGCCTGGATCTAGAACATTAGTCGTGATGTTATTCGAAGCCTTATTGACAGCAGACTGCAAACTTTGGGCTGTCGTTAATGCCAAAAAGGTGGTGTTACGAAATACGGATAAATACAACGTATACATTAATTAATCCTATCCTGATTTATAAATATTTATCTACTCTTTTTATGTATATCAGCGCTCTAGAAACGTATACTCAGACAGATTTATCAATATATATCTTAGAACATCGTATTGTATACGCCTGTCACTTAAAAATAAATTTTGTAACTCTTACTTTTCTTTTATATTTATCACTACTTATCGGTAATACATTAAACCCTTTTATACATTGCATCTAAAATACTACGGTTACATTCTGCTGATTCGTATAAAGTCAGCAACCCGCAATACTTTACAACCGCAATGTAAACATTACGGTAGAAAGCCTAGTTCTTGACTTTTCTCTGCTACAATTGGTTGCTAAAAATGGTAAAATTATGGTATAAAATTTTAATAAATAATTGTTTCCTTTTCTGTAGGAAAGTCAATTTTCGTCGTAACGTTTAAAAGTTGTTACAGGAATAAACATAACTTCCTTCGATTCAACCTATTATAATTTTACCATTTATTACGAAAAAGCAAGCTAATTGAAAATTCTAAATTTACAATTCTATTTTTTGATGCGAAATTTCGTTTCACGATTATATCCCCGCCAGAACATATAAAAATAGTTAAATCAGTTCGTATCCACGTTCACTCAAAACACAAACTCTCCCTATTATTAAAGTAGAAGGCTACTTCAACAAACAAGTTTTTAATCTGTAATAAAAATAAAATTTTCTTACCGCAGGTAGGAATATCTTCTGTCCATTTAATTGTTTTTCCTTTTCTTGCACAGGCTACGCCATAATTTGCAATAGAGGAACAGTAACAATCTCCCGTCAAGCAAGAACACATGTCTTCAACGCATTCCCTATAGTAAACATGCGGGTCGACCGATATGTGGCAGGCTGTCGAAAATCATGTTTGCATTAGAATCCAACACGTAGCAACGTAATAAGAGTTTACTAATAATAATTATAATTCGTTAAATAAATACGAACTACTCACAAATAATAAATAACTCTCTTAATATCAAATATAATGAATGTCTCACAGGTTTGTGTAAAGAATTTGATGTGGAAATGATACAAATTAATTTTATAATATGCATGTAAACATTTTCAGTCATTCGTTAAACAAATCCGAATGTAATACTAGGATGATGCGAGTGACATGCTATTAATCGGTATCGATACAACACGACAATTTAAACAATGTAGAGTAAAATAACCTAACATTATACCTTAAACATTGTCATTTACATATACGTAAATAAAGATACATACAGGTAATAAAACCTACATGTATACGTTAAATTTTTAAAATTTCTTTTACTAAGAACAAAAAATTTTCATAACTGTATGTTTACAAAGTGAATTTCATTCAGTTAATTGATGAAAGTGGAACATTATGATTTCGAGGTAAAATAGAAACTGAAAAAATGCACTAGTACAGAGGAATTTTTCTTAACGATCAGTAATTTTTATAAACCAATTTAAAAATCTGAAGAAAACATATTCTCGTGAGCACAAGTACATAGGGCTCACAAAACTAAGCGAAAAGAATATTATAGTACTGAGTAAACACTTTGGAATAAAATAAAGATGGCAGTAAAAAATATTCCGAAAAAATGAGCAGTGAACAAATACGAGACGAATAATGCTCTAGATAACTTTTTCGTTTCTATTCATTTTTGACTCTTACCACTTCCAAGAGACTACACGAGGACCGCAGTAAAAATGAAAGAGTGATGTGGGAAGGAGCCATAAACATTTATTTACATTTACTTTTGCAGAATATTCAGGATAGTTTTTTTAAACGACTTAATTTTGTTGGTTCGTCTAAAATTTACATTAGAAAATCAAATTTCTTTAAAACAGCAATAATATCATCATGATCTGTAGGTACAGAACTGTCTACAAAGTTGGATTTTTAATATTATCCACTATATATATATATATATATATATATATATATACCACGTGTTTAAATATATATTCAAACATATGACAAATAATATTATATATTATTTAAACATATACAGTTTTTAAAATTTGTTATTCTTCACGTTATCAATTGCATAATGTTTTCAAATTATCCGTTTGAGTAAACATCGTCACAATGCCGGGTTGCAATTTCTAATAATATTTTTTATTTATTTAATTTAAAATATATGCTCTCATCTCAAATTAGTAGGGTCTTTCTCCCGTGCATAATACTTTTCCTGTTAGCGATATAGCTGTGTCCATCATCTATTTTATTTAACTCCTTTTAGGAAAAACATTTCAATTGAAATAGCATGACTATTGGTGTAAATCTGAAGATAAGATTGAATATAGTTAACCAAACCTTTTGCCCCTTAGCTATTCATGGCTGGTGTCGACTATCATCTGTCTAGCTTCTTAACGGAACTTACATAGAGGAAAGTCGAGATTAAAAAAGAAAAGAGACAGACAGTGCAAACTTATAGGTCTACATTTTTTTAATTGCAGCGGAATAAACCTTAAAACATTCTAACGGTATCAGGGACCATACAATCAAGTAATTTTTGATTCCACGGAACTACTTTGATCCAAAGCAAATGGACAACAATTACCGTTGATATTCAAACATAATTACATTCTGGTTGTTCGTTTTTAACATAATTTCACGTACAAGTATTAATAATCATTAAACCTATTTCTTAATTGGTTATGATTAAATTTACTAAATGACAGAAATAGTTAGTTTCAAATAAACTACAAAGTTTAAACATGTTTTTATTTAATCTGTTGAAATAATTCATTCAGTAAATGTTATTTATTTATATTCACAACCCGTAGTAAAGTATTCTTCGGTATTGTCCATCTAACATCACTAATATATATGACTCCATTCATTAAGTAAAACGTTATACAATAGCAAGAAACAATTAACACATGCAAAAACAAAAGCGAAATTAATGTCACATTGGAAGAACTAATGAGCCATACAAGTAGTTAATATTTAAATGAAGTTTTATTATAAAAATTAACATAAATTCCACTTTACATGGTATATAACATAAAAGGTACCACGAAGTCCATATGATCCCAAATATATTAAAACTGGAAAAATATCTTAAACCAATAAAGCAATATACATCTCCTTTCATTACTATATAGCCTAATGTTGCAAAAGAATATACATAAAGCGATAAATCTGGAAAATAAACCATTTCTATGTTAAAACAGTTTGAAAATGTCTGGTGTAAAAATCACCCATGATATGTGATACAAGTTAATTATCGTTATTTATCGTATATAATACTTTCATATGTCTCAATTTTAAGTAATTATCGGTAAATCGTTCGATATCCGTGGCTTTATAAAATATTTAATTATAATTTCCAGTGAGAAATAGAAAAGTATATTGTAACATACCTGCAAATGTATCCATATGAATAGGATAACAAACTCTTTCGGCCAACTCTAATCTCTTTTCGTCACTTTTACAAAAATCTTTAACGTTTAGCATAATTTCTCTACACTCAACTGTTGGGTCTTTCCAGCTGCCGGCGAAAATCTCTACATTGGTTTCTTTCTCTCCGTATCTTGAAAATAAATCGTCGCTAATGTCGCCGTTTAGAACACCGCATAAACCGTATAATTTGTTGTATAAATCTGGCATGGCGTCGATATAAATACGATTCATTTTATCCCAAAACACAGTAAGACCATTGGGCATATCCACCTAATCGACAATACAACAAACCTGTTACTTTTATACGCGTAACGATAAATTATGATTAACTAAAATTTATAGTATCATTTGTATTATAATATATTATAATTCATTCGTAAGTAATAAATGACACGGAGTTTGAAAATATTTATTTCTATATCATTGATGAATTCTTATTAATATGAATAAAGTATTGAATATACGAAGAAGCTGTTTTTAAATATTTTGTTGTTCAGTTAGCAACTTTTTCGACTAGGTAAAATCCTTTAGCGTCATAACTGTTAAGTTTATAAATATTTTGTATACTAATCCTGAGATTGATGTGAGTTTATTTTTGTCATCATTTTCATTTGATTATGTAACACTGCATAAGAAATACAGCTGTGTAATGTTTTTAGTGTAATTTACTTCTACAAACTTTAGACAGCCGGATAGTCCCATGTAAATAATTTGTTGATTTTTAAACAAATTCAAATCTTTATTACTATATACTAAAACAGAGAGAATAAAAACTAAGTTCATAATAGTAGCCAAGTCATGATATGTATCGTTACGTACTCCACGTGTACGTATTGTTACGTCTAGCGTGTCTTAACATATTAAATTCTATATCATCTACCACGTACAGTACTTTAGGTGTTATAGAACTGCCGTCTGGCAAATATAAATTTAAATATGCTTTAAAGGTTAAAAAAGAAAAACAGTAAATTAATTACTTTTTTCTCTATCAAATTTAAGTGAATAAATACAGTTATTTAAATTATTTCGACACATTTGTTTTTCATATCGCTTCTGGCATAAAAAATATATAAAGTAATACAGTGGTACCTCGGTATACGTCTGCTTTAGAATACGTCCAATACGGAATACGTCCTCTTTGGACGAAACAAATTTTGCTCGGTTTACGACTTTTATTCGGTTTACGATTTAATTCAATTATACGCGCCAACAAGTAGCACTATCAGTGTATTAGACCGGACTAGACGTTCGCAGTGCTATGGTTTATAACTTTCTTAAATTTCTTCTGATTTTAATTTGTAAGTAACATTTTATTATTTTCATTAATCATGAATTGCAAAAGGGCAACAGAAAAATAAAAAAATGACTGAAATCACAATGAAACTGAAAAAAGAGATTGTTGAGAAATATGAAGGTGGCATGCGTGTTCGAGATGTAACTGTTGCATACCGTATTCCGAGAACGACGATATCGACAATCGTGAAAAATAAAAGCATTATTAAATTTGCTAACGTTGCGAAAGCGAACGCTGCGAATCAATTACTAAACATAGATCGAAGACATTAGATCGTGTTGAAAAATTGCTTTTGCTTTGAATAACTGAAAAACAGTGTGCTATCGACAGCGTATCGGAAGCAATTATTTGCGAGAAAGCTAAAAAGATACACGCTGATCTCGTGAAAAATCAAGCAGGAACTAGCCAGGAAAGCGAGGTGTTTAAAACCAGCCATTTTTTTACATGAGAACGGATTAATCATTTTTACATTACTTCTTATGGGAAAGGTTGGTTCGGTATACGTCCTATTCGGTATAAATCCAAACACCAGAAACGGATTAAGGTCGTATACCGAGGTTCCGCTGTATTTAAAATAACAGTCAATAAATACAGTTATTACATTGAATTAGAAAGGTTTGAACTTGATTTTGTTTCCTTATTTTTGCTTTAATTCGATAACAATAACGATAATTATATGAAACCAAATCAGAGTTTACGCATTTACATCGGTGGAAAAACAACAAAAACTTTCAAATTTGAATTTCATTACTTGTTGAGTAAACGAATTATATTTTTGCCCTTTAAATTTTTGTTTAAAGTATATAAAGGAAAAAAGCGATGAACAATGCGTTCGTACTAAAACAATAATATCGTTATCTATTGTAGTTTAAGGAAACAAGCAGTAATTCCATAGTTTAAAACTGAAAATTACACTTTTTGTTGCAGTTATAAATTCGAATAAACTTAGCAAAAA
This sequence comes from Centruroides sculpturatus, assembly GCF_000671375.1. Classification (NCBI taxonomy): domain Eukaryota; kingdom Metazoa; phylum Arthropoda; class Arachnida; order Scorpiones; family Buthidae; genus Centruroides; species Centruroides sculpturatus. The sequence continues at coordinate 50,581 of NW_019386099.1, forward strand.
ATAGCCCACGGTATTCAAAATGTTGGCAAGAATTTCTTAAATAGCGGACAAATCGAAAAATATTAAGCTAGCATTTGCAAAAGAGCGGAGGTGTTACTCTATTACTGGCAGAAAAGAGCACTTTGACAAAATAAGACACATTTAGTTATTAGAAGAGGCGGCTCAGCTAATTTGCTACAGCCAATCAATGGCACGCGCTTGCAACACATAAACTCTTTTATTAATTTTTAACAGGTTTTAATTTTCTTTTATTATTCTAATAGAGTGATAGTACGGTTTTGTTATTATGAGAGTGATCATCGCAGACCATGTATGACTTCGCTTCTGTAACAAATGATTGATGAATAAAATAATCATCAACACAAGGAAAAGTTTAAGCTTTTCTATTGAACTAAAATAATTTGTAATCACTTGAACTGAAATAACTGCTTAAAAAATTTACATTTACTCTGAGAAAAAACAATGTATTGATGAAAACTTTAATGGGAGTTATTGCGATTTTCTGATTTATCGAATTAAGAATAAATTTTTTAAGGTATTTTAAGAATTTTACTCTGTATGAACGTACACAATTTCGTATCGCATTTATTTATAAAAATAACTTAAATTGAAAGTTAAGTACCATACGACAATTATTTATCCATATTCAGGTTTCAAATATAATCTGACTTGTAAACTGAGAAAAATTACAACCGAATTACGTTCCTTAACGCTACAATAATTAACTCGCAAAATTTAAAATTTTTGATATAGACAATATATAAAAACGTCTTCTTTGTCCCTTTGCACGCAAATGAGGAAATTAACAGTTCCATAGCAGAGTCGAACTCTTCTTAGAGGCTACTCGTAAGCCTCAACATTGTCTACCGCCTATATTATGAACTCTCTTAAATTTTGTAAGTTTAATCTTATTTGTCCTGGCCACTTTTTTATTAAATCACAATAATAGATGAATGAAATGTATAGGAACACTTATTCTTTTTATATCTGCAAAATATATGAAATATTTTTCTTATTAAATTTTAAAGTAAAAATATTAAAACCTAAATCTTGATAATACACTGCAATTGCTACATAATAAATGCGGTTGGTTAGGAATTGCTACCAGATTCTTCGTTATGTCTTTATACCAGATAGTATTTTTATATATTATATCAGAGAAAAGAAAAACAGAAATTACATTTATCCACATACATTTTTAATTCATAAGTAATTATTAACAAATCTTATAATTTGAAAATATGAAAAAAATTTAAATAGTGAAACGTCGATCCCTACCTTTATGAAATGTGATAATTTATCGATTAATACCTCCTCTCCTATGTAGGGGATAGTTTCCTCTTCGTTGTTGACATAGATCTATCACCAAAAGACTTACCAATAAACTTAATGTCGTATTTTAAATTGTTAAAAGAAGAAAGAAAACTGACCTCGAAACGCTTTAACACGAATACATCTTTCTTGTATCTGATCACTATGGCCTTGGTACAAGTGGCTCGATTGTCGGAAACGATACTACTGGACAGGTCGCTACACTTCGTTTTTTGTTGCAGAACATAAAATTCCTTATTATATACTAAGAAATAAGAACAAGAACCCATAAACTCGTATCTCTGGCCATCGAACGTGGTGTAATGTTTGTTTCCCGATACAACGCATCGCGCCTCGCAAGGCCTGTTGGTGCACAACCATTTTCCTTTTATACAATCACTGCGAATAAAATAAAAGTAATAATCAGTTATGCTTTTTATATAATTACTAATAATGAAATTAATAGGAAAATATGACTACCTATTAATAATTACACGTTACAAATTAATTTAATTGTACAATTCTATAAACAGTAGGTATCTATTTATTTCTTGGTAATAAATTATTGGATAATTTTATAAATTGTGCCCACTGGATGCAAAAATTATAATATTGAAAAATGACATCCTGACGTACAAAAATAAAAATTTTTGAGGCAGAGCTTAACCCAAGCCTCTTCTGTGTGGCTTTCAGAATTGCCTTTCTTCTCAAACTTCGATGGAGATAAAGCTTTGCGTTTTCCATTATTTGCAATGAGGAGCTGACAATGTAATTAAAGATGAAGTTCGTCATTTCGTTTTTGATATAAAGTGGGTAAAAGTACAATATCCGTGCTCCTGAGGCGATTAACCGCTCCGAACGGAATAGCGAAACAGAAATTTAAAAATAACTAGCATAGCGCATGCTAACGAATCATGGGCGCCGAAACGAACAAAACACAAGAACAAAGTAATCGACGTCGATTCCTTTGATCACGGATCGCTTCTCCTTGGTTGGGAGATGCCAAGATGGCCTCTTTCTTTCCGGCAAATTCACGCCATGTCCTATTTCAAAACTCTGCAATTTAATAGCGAAAAGTTACAGAGTGTATATTGCTACAGTAACTGTTCATACCTACATCCAATTACATTTTCTTCTATCCAAACAGTTAGCAATATATATCCATGTAACCTTTAACTATTAAGTTAGATACAGCGAATATATATATTTGGGTAATAGTGGCTAAAGTGGGTATAGTGAAGACCGAAATGCATACCACAAAATAATTAGTCCACTCTTTTAGTTGTGATCGCGATTTTTTTGTCTTTGTTGTATAGTTTGTTGAGACTCTATCTTCTCCAATTCGTTATTTGAGACAATTATTTAATATAAATTAATCATACTTTTAAAATATATGCAATACAGCGGAAACAATCTTTCAAAACAATAAAAACGGAAACCTTTAACATTGTTAATTTGTTTTAATTTTCGACTGCCTTTTATCACGGACAAACACCTAAGGAAACACAGAGCAAAAAAATATTCTTTATTTTTGAAAGCAAGCTATGCATTTCGAGTAATTTTACAGAAAATGTTCTTCTACACCCGTTCTGGCTGTAAACGTAAAAATATACAATCTCAAACTTTACAAATTTCGATGATATTATTACGAACTTAGAAATAACCCTTTTTACCATTTTTCGATCCAACATCATTTATCAATCGACATTCGTATATACGTGGGTATTTATTTCGATATCCCACTATGAGCCCTCTGTTTCCATTCCATTGTTTAAATGAATAGTGTTATTTGCGTGTTTGAATGCGACATGTTCTTTAAATGTACATAAATACAAACCTTTTTCTGTATAAAGAATATCTGCATTAATATGTTAAGTAGGCTAAACATTAGCACCATGTAAAAACAAAAAAATATTACACTAATGAAATTAGAAATCCGAAACGTACAATTAGATTAAAAATTCGTAAACCTGGAGATAAAAGACATCCATTAGTAGAATTTAGAGAATATATTTTAAATAACTTAGAATTATTTATTTAAAAAAAATAAAATATATACCGGGTTCACCTATAAATATTTCAGCTAGTAATATTAAGACTACATAAAATAGATATTAAACCAATATATAGAATGCTTAGAACGTCAGCCCTTTTAAGCTAGATAAGCTAAGCCACCTAGTTTAGTGCGGTTTAATCAACCGAAACCTAGCTCAGCTTACTTCACATTTTAAGAGGCAGGTTCCTATTATAAGAATGATCCGTGCGCTCCCCTCCAGACATCAGTTCACTTCTCTGCCCTAGAAAATTGCGCGTAGGTAATGTAAGCTATAAATTACATAAACTCTTCCCGAAATTAATTAGTTAATAGGTTGTTATTTAAATTTATTCTTTTTTAAGGATCGCTTATTTTGAAATATTTTGTTACCTTCGTATGTTTATATTACTTTAGATTTAATTATATAAATGTCGTCATTCTTTTCTAATAAATATATCGTTTAATCATTATCTCGTTCAATTCTTTTATATGTAACTCCATCGTCTTACGTTAAAACTAAACCCTCCTATGAACTCCGGAAAAAATTTTATACTTTCATTTGTTTCTTAGTCCGCAGAACTAAGTGACATTTTTCTGAGAAAGGTGAGGTATTGACGTATTATCATCTTTCAACGATTAATAACGGTCATCACCCACGTCAGACGGAGTGTACCGGAGACCTCGCATCTAAAGTAATAGCATTAATATAAGTTCATATTTAAAATAGTGTTGCAACGTACATAAAACTAAGTTTTAAACCATACTGTACTTTAGCAATTCAAAAGATTAATAATATGGTAACGGCCTTATTCGAGATTTGGACTAGAAAAACAAAATTACAAGAACGGATTAAGGATCAAGGCGAGTTGTTATACAGATTTTTATTAAACGGCTACCCCGGCCGGTTAATGAAAATTATAAGCTTAATGTCAAATATAGAGATGAAAATAATATATGTGTACTATTTCCTTATATAAAAGGTTTATTTAAAAAACACAAATATAAATTTAAAAACTTCGGAATTATTTTCGCTGTTAACCTGAAAACTTAAATTAAATATAAAATAAACTTGGTAAAATAAAAAAATGATAACTATAGAAGCTAGGATAGTCTACAATTTAAATTGCAGATGCGTAAATCCTGTTAATTACATAGGTAAAACCGGGATAACATTGAGAATTGGAAATCGTGAACATCAAGCCTCAATTAAATTAAAATTTAAACAGTCTTCGTGGTTTAAACATTGTCAGGACTTTCGACGTGCTATCGATAGTAATAATGTAAAAATTATTTATACGCAAAAAGATTTGTATTTACGAACTTTTAAAGAACATGTCGAGATCAAACATGCAAGTAACATTATTAATTCAAACAATGGAACGGAAACAGAACGCTGGTGATAAGATATATAAATAAATACCCACATATATACGAATGTCGGTTGATAAATGATGTTCGATCGGAAAACTGATAAAAATAAGGTTAGTTGTAAGTTGGTAGTAATATTATTGAAATTTTTAAATTTTGAAATCGTATATTTTTACGTTTACAGCTAGAACAGAGGGTGTAAAAGAACTTTCTTGTAAAATCATCCGAAATGCATAGCTTGCTTTCAAAACTAAAGAATATTTTTCTGCTCTGAGTGTTTTTTGTTCTTTGTCCGTGATAAAAGGCAGTCGAGAAGTAAAACAAATCAACAATTTTTCAGGTTTTAGTTTTTATTGTTTTTAAATTAGTCAGCTAGAGTTTAATTGCTTCTTCAAACTCTTGCTAGACATTCCAACTCCCTGGAATTCAATTATTACCACATGTGAACGCTTTATTTAGCTTCGGAACTTCATTAACCCGCATTGATTTCACTGGTTCCCATTACGAAAGAGCCACTCCAAGTTAGCGTTGAAGAATATGAACAATTGCAAGCAATTGCGGATGCTCTGCACCCATTCGAGTTATTTATCAAAGCGACGTGCCAAAGAGAACGCTCGTTTGGAATCTCGTATGTCCATTGAAATTGCACTAGTCGTTCTAAGGGAAATGTAGTCGTCATTGTTTACACTATTTAAAGGATCATATCCTAAGAAAATTCAAGAATATTTTTTCTATTGTATAGCTTTCAATTATATCTGGAAAACAAGAAGTTAGTTGGCAACCCAAAGTATTTTATACTTCTTACTCAAAAGAAAAGTCTTGAGTACCGAAATATTATAGTGGCTCGCTCGTGCAAGTGCAACGATTCTGTCGGCAAAATCGATTCGCACGAATTTTCAACGACATCGTCACTCAATCAACTTGGAAAGAGACCGTTAAAAAGTGATGGAAGGAGTGAATTTTTACGCAAAATCGAAAGAATAACGACAAAAACAACCAACGGAAAAAAGAATTTGGTTTAGGATGTCAGTAAAGACGAACATCTACGATTGAACTGGTCATAGTGGCATAATTTTGGTAAAGACGCTTGCTGTTATATATCCGGTCAAGTTGTATTCATTATAAACGAGCTTACTCGACTGCCGGTTCCTTTTTATAGGTTTTGTATAATAGACTTCGTACACTTTTAGCAGATAAAACACTGAATTGTCTTTGCTTGCTGAAATCCTATTTTGTAATAGAAAAGAAGGTGGTATTATGGAACACTGCTGGTATTTTGGAACCATCCCATTTCGAACTGATAATAAAGGCGAACTGTAGCGGAATGTGACTGAACTGAACTAGGCAGACATCCATAGCGAGGGGAAAACTCGTTTTACTTCAGTTAAACGGCTGTCCGCATTTAATCAGCAAATTTGTTTATTTCAAAATTCCCAAGTTTTGAATGCTAAGTGAATTTAATTATTTTAAAAATATAAATCGCGTAGTTGTAGGTTCACTGGTGCACGTATTCCGTTCCAGAGGCTTAGAGGTACATATTAATCTGTGCGATGTTCCCATTTTTTGAATTTTGGTCTCGACAGACATAAGTTAATTCGAGATGGCGATGCAAGAAATACGGATCCCATTGGCGCTTTTACAGTAATATGGAACTCGACTCCTCCGAACCTTCTATTTGCAAGAAGACATTCCTCCAGAGCAATATGTGAAAAGACACTAGGTACAAAGCCAATTCTTCCCGAGAATATCGAAAAAGAGCTGCCGGAATATATATTGTTGATGGAGGTCATATTGCTCTGTTATAAAAGCATTTTTGCGATAAAATACATTGAAGTAAATAATTTGGTAATTATTTAATATTTTTTGTCCTTTCCTATTTGTTTTTTGGCTACATTAAAGCCTTTTATTGAAAATATACAGTAAGGTTCCATATTACCACCCGATTTTCTCTAAGCTTACTTTCTGACTTTTTGTACAAAAGTCTTCAAAAACCATACTTATAGTTACACCAGCGAAAAATCCAATTAGGAACATTTAGTTTAATAGTTACCAGTACTTTTCGCACAAAAAATGTGGGTGTATTTATGATACTTTGTTTACAATTCACTAAAATGTAATTGGGGTTCCATAATACCACTTTCTCCTCTATACATTTAAAATTAAATATTATTTTTATTCTTATGTTATTTAATACAGTTTTAAAAATTACAAATTTATCGATAATTAATCGATAATTTATATTTTTAAACATATCCATGATTTTGCACGCCTATCCGACATCCCATTTAATATTTTAAAACCCACCGTCAGGTACGTTTTCATTTGAAATAATTTTGTAATTGACAATCCTGCTGTATTTCAATTATGGGCTGACATTACAACAGCCCTGTCTGACAGAAAACAGAAGGCAACGAAAGTTCGAAAGTAATTTAGCGCACGGCCGACATAAGATATATCGGAAAATAATCTACAGTGATTACATTATTAAATTGTAAGATAATTGACTGGAAAAGACTTTTGCTACCACCCTGTACATTTCTCATTGAATGATAAATAATATTCTGCTGTTGAGTTTACGAAAGCTTTTGCTCTTTTTGGACCATATTCTTCTCTAGTTGGGAAAATTCGAATCGCTGTCACATTACATCGTGTTGCCTATGGTCTGTTAAGACAGATACATTTTGGCATATTAACGCTGCACATTATGTTATAAAGTAAATTATAACTTATTACAAATTTTAAATATCCAGGTTATTGGATGAAGCTAACCCTGATATATTTGCATTGTGTTTGCTTCAATTATCTTCTCATTAATAAACTAAGTTAATCAAAATAAACAAAATACTCTATAATATGTTTATTACAAACATACACAAAGCGAATTTGAATATTTAGAGCTACAACTGGAACAATTTTCGATCTGTTTACGTAGGCCATATTCAAAATAATGTGAAGTCGGTAAGAGGGGAAAAATAAAGAACGGCGAAACACTTAGAATATGTATTTTAAATGAGGAACATAAACTACAACGTTAGCAAAAGTATCGTTCTTATGAATTTTAAACATCCGTTAAAAAATACTTACAAATTGTTTCTTACGTGTGTTATAGAAACAAAATATGAAGATTCCTCGTATCAGTTTCTAAAATTAATTGTAAATATTTTACGTCACAATGACCAAAAACGCAAAGTTAAAGTTCAGAAATCAAAAGATCGTAAATAGTAGTAACTAAAACACTATGAAAATAATTATACTATGTATCACCATAATGCTTTTTAACATTAAATCAAGTTTTGTATTGTTTTACATTATGTTCACATAATTCTCTAATTTGAAGCGAAAGATTCAACATATAGATAAAGAAATATTTTAAAAAATACCATTCATTGCAATCCTGAATTCTTCTTCCTCCGGGAGAATATTCTGCATCTTCAAAAATACAGGGACATTCTTCTTGGAGGACACATATGTTATTGATCGCATCGAGAACTTTTCCTTCCGGGCAAATGCACGAATCAACGCAAGTTTGATCGCTGCACAAATAAGTAGTTCCTTGACACGTTTTTGGGCATTCCCTACCGCATTTTGCCGGTATCATCCCTTCGGGACATTCAATGGCTAAAAGATAAAGAACAAACAGTAAGATAATTTTATTATAGTATTTAACATTTGCATATTCTTAAATCTCTTAATACTAATAAAGTATTTTCAAAACAATACGGCGAGATCTATCAGTACATTATCATTTTTATGTTAATAACACAATATTAAAAATAACCAAATAAGTTAATTATTTTATAGGTGACCAGGCAAAAAGTATCACTCTAGCTACCGAACAGTGTATATATGAGTTAAAAAATGAATCGTCATGGCAATAACCAGTTGTATGTGAGAGAAAAGCGTAGCCAAATTTTTCATTTCGTCTGTTCGTCGAGTTAAAAAGAAATTTCACGCAAACATCATCAAACGGTCAACACGAAACTGTTGTACAGGATATTGTTGTGAAAAACTATTCAAAATTTGCACCAAATAGTTGTAAAAATGAAATGTAAATCCACTCTGCCTAAAACATAGAGGACAACAGAGCAACTAGTTCGAATTTTAATAATTAATAATAATAAAACAATATATTACAATTGACCATACATGTTTATTTATTACATTTTTTCGTCTTACGTACAGTACATTAAAAGAGCGTTTGGATGACATTGACTAGTTTGGCCAATGTGGAAAATCCGTCCGCACCACATCATCTGGGGTATTTCCATTTCAAAATTTTTTAATTGAAACGGAGTCAATCCGAAATCCACCCGAAGCCAGATAAGCCTTTCAACGGCTTTTTCCTGCACTTTTACCTCCTTAAATAACCTTGGTAAACAGAAGTCGCGTTACGCAATAATTTTCAACTTTACGATAAATCAGGAACAGGTCAAAAATGTAACAGCCTTTGTCATTGGTTTGCTAGTCTTGCCGTATTAAAGCCGCTTTATCAGACGACGACTTTTGACTTTTTAGCTACCATTTCGACGTACAGTACATATACACTATACACATATATTTCTGATAGATTGATTAACGCTTATATTACAAACGTAAAATATATTTATGCTAGAAACTTTATTTTTAAAAGACTCTTGTTAATTCGACTAACCTATTGTGAAAATCTAAAACGAATGAAAAACACCCGATGAAGACTCCGTCAGAAGCCAGTATCTGTCAACTTTATAAGTCGAGTGTTTACTTACGCTTTCTCAGTGTCGATAGCGATACCTTTTCCTGGACAATAATCGCTTTTAAGGAATTCGCACCTTTAAATACGACGAAGACGGCCGATTCTTGTCGGTCGTCGCCCGTTCTTCTAACTGTTTGGATCGGTGTTAAAGGGCGTATTCAAAATCTGAGCGCGGAGCCAGCACCTCTGTTCAAAATCTCAGACAACTTCCGGCTGGAATCACACTTACAAAAAAAGAAAGCTTACGTAACCGTAATGGGAATTTTCCGTTCGGCGTGAATTCCGTGTTTCGCATGTAAAATCGTAAAACAAAAGAAAAACGAAATAAAAAAAAATAACAAACCTCTTCGCCATCTACCGGGCCAGTTCACGTTACTAGAAGAGATGTAACTATCAGCGGAGGTGTCAGAATGGCAGCTGGGCAGCTCACGCGGTTTGTCGTTTTCAGCCTGAAACAGCACAGTAGCGACATCAGTGACGTTGTAAACACGTCATTATTCCCAATAATCTGATTGGTCAACATCTACACTTTACGTGACTACTTCACGTGATCACCAGAAATTTTTCCACTGCGCGCATCTCGAGTGGATTATCCACAAATTTTACTGGTGAGGGACGTAAAATTTTTGTGGTTTTGGCTTTCAGTATACGTTTTCAGTTGTGTTTTTTTATAAGTGTGACTTCAGCTTAAGCGTTTTATCAGTGCTCGCTACGTCAGCAAACAAGATGGCAGCCACTACGACGGCGGTAAGAATTCTATTTTGCGTTAACAATTTTGAATTTAATTTAGTTGTTGACGAATACACACTGAATAAATTTGGTCAGTACATTAATACATTATTTTAATATACTAGTATATCTACGTAACACAACATATAATTTGTTCTAGTTGTTAAAGAGTAATCTTAGAATTTATTTTGTTTTTTAAAACACCTAAGAAATTAAAAAACTTTATCCCAATTTTTTTTCGAAATATTCATTTTTCAGTTGTTGTCATTAATTTCAATTAATTTGTTGTCATTAAATACGTTCAAAAATAACATTTAAATAACGTGAAACTCCACGTCATTAGCCATTTTTCTTCATTTTCTTTTCCCCATATCTCCGGCATTGGGCGTTTGTGTTCTCTCGAAAACTCCAGCAGTTGCGTCACATTCGGCGGAATGTATCTGGACGAATGCTGAAATTTTAAATACACCCAATCTGTGCATTCCTATTCTGTCGTGGCATTTACAGTTGTGGGCTTCGTCTACATTCTGCTTGAGTACCATCCGAGGCAAGAAGCATCGTCTTCCGACTTGGAAGCTCTACGTTTCGAGAACTTTCTCTCGTGCTTTTAACCGTATATTTATCAGGATTCTTAAAATACCGAAAGTTGTAAACTCCCTCTCTTCGCCAGGATAGAGCACATAACCGCTGATACTACGTCTTGCTTACCTGTGTCACATATTGTACAAACCGCGCAGTCAAACAAATGTTAAAGTGTAGTTAATTCCGTCGAGTGACTCTTTCCAACTAAATCTCGTCATTTGCTACCCCATCCTCATATCTTAGTTTCGCATACAAGACTGCGTTATTGCCATCCAGAAAAAACTCTCGAAAAGTTGAGTAGTAAATGTATCCTACTTGGTGTCGGAAATTAGCCGCTGCAATCCCTTACGTTCGGCGATTAAGAGGCTGCATAGACCTTATAAAACTCATACTGATGTCAATTAACCCAGCCGGAACGTTGCACTATCAAATATTTTAATCCCGAAGATAACTGCGAAAATAGCGCATAAAAGATCATTCAAAATTATAGATTTGGGTCTCGTTTGCATATTCAAAAGCGATAGTAAGGGTTCGAAGTTATCAAATATTGGTAATATTTGCTAAATACTGTTCAATGTTTAGTTTGTATTTTGCTCCATTTCTCCGGTAACTATTGGTAACACTTTCGACAACAATTAAAGTCAATTGTCCACGTGGATAAGATTAAACGAAACATTTGATGAAATGGATTATTTCACGTCTACCCGTATCGACTGACAATTCCATAAATCTTCTTTTGTATTTTTTTAGCACGTCAGAGAAATAACCGATTTCTTTTTAATTTAACATTTCAAATATTTTTTGATGACGACGTCCAATCTTTCTCTTATTCTTTTGAACGATGAGACACACTTTTTTCTAATTTAAATTTCTGGAAACAACTGTTCTTCGAACCATGTACAGAAAACAAATGTCATTTACTTCCTAGAATTAATTAACATAATTCGAGTTACCTCAGAATAAAAACAATTTATTTGATACAAATTCCCTTACAATTTCGCAGTGGGCTAAAATTAGACAGCGACCTTTTCCGGTAGGAATGTGGCCACAGTCAATGATACTGACGTGGTTCCGAGTGTTCATTTTTACCAATGTTTTCTCAAAATATATATCTTACAATTCTTCTTTATATTGTATCATTTGAATTAAATAACTACTTGTCTGCGCAAAAATTGCCAGTGATAGGAAAGTTTACGGCTTCTTTTTCTATAATTTAGTTGAAGCTTTTCCGTTCCGATATGATATTTCTATGATCTCTTCGTAACTGAAACATTTTTCTTGGCCTTTTCTTTAATAGCAGGAAAAATTTCTGTAAAGTATATTCGAATTAATTAATCTGCATCAATGTCCTAATTTAATCAAATTGTTCTTTCAAACACCATAACCGTGTATTTCTATTAATAGGACTTATTATACTGGTGTATAGAATTATAGCTACAGTCACACAGATTAAAATTGGTTTATTTATGATTACCTGTAATCATAAATAATCAGGTAATCATAAATAAACTAATCTTACAGGTAATCATAAATAAACCAATTTTAATCTGTGTGACTGTGTTGCTATAATTCTATACACCAGTATAATAAGTCCTATTAATAGAAATACACGGTTATGGTGTTTGAAAGTATATTAGAATTATTTGCACTAACTACGGACAAATGGAAATCCGCTACATCTGTAATAAACTTTACTTTTTTTCGAAAATTCAAATTTTCTTCAATAAATTCAGTTATCAACGTTTAAGAACCTTGGTAAACGAATCGGTTACTTCCTCAAATTCTTACAATCGTTCGTTAACACATCGATACCAGTTGCAATTTTGACATTTCGCACACCTTAGTCTCGGCTCCACCGTCCAACGTTTCGCCTCGCTTACACAAAAAACTTTTACTTTTCGTCCTTTTCCCGTATAAATAACGCCGGAAATATAATGACGTCGTTACAGTTTTAATTTACGCTCTCGATTTTTACTTCTGTCGAATTAAAATCTGTTTTATACTAATTAAATACAAGTTGTTTTCTTTTTCGATTATTAAATAACTTTAAGTCAGAAGATGGTATGAAATCGATACATCCGCGTTACATTTTCTATCAATAAATAGCTACTGTTTAAACTAGGTGAAGAAGTAGCATTGGTTGGGTGCCTCGACCAATACCACCCATCGAGCTTTTAGTTTATAAGGCAGCTTTTTTGCAAAAAGTACAGCGAGTCTTCACTTCACCCGTTTCCTTATAATGTGGTTGAGGGAAAATACAATTACCTCTATAATCACTTACAATTATTAGCGTTATTGAATTTTCCTTATAAACGGTAAAATTTGTTGCACGAGGTGAAAATAAACGCTAGTGGTACCAAAACATCCAATTTAAATAATATTAAATTAATTATATCAAATGTTTATATCATTTAGCCTATGATAAATTTGGTTTCCTTACACGTCGTTTGGCATAACGTTTCATAAACACCTCGACGACAACAAGTGAGGAATGACGAAAACATCCAGGAATAGCAATTTGTCTGTTTACCGATTTTGATCATCCATTCTTTCTGAGTCCAAATAGTATTCTTTACTTCGCAAATACGTAGTAGTCGACATTATTCCCGATTCCCCAAAACGAAAAATGATTCGTATCGTTTATCATCAATTTATTCCGTGCGAAATAATTATAAAAACATACTCAAGCGAATTTAGCTTTATACACATTAAGTAAAAATACGGTAAAATATATTCTTCCTATCAACCCAGTAGTAGTTTGTGGGTTTCATCCGCGTATCATTCTGCTCCCGGCTACCACAGGTCAATTTTATCCAATTTACAAAATACGTTTTAATCTTTTTATTTTCCTCGGTCTTGTTTAACGTTACGTGGGTTTAAATGACATAAATATTTAACTACAATCGTTGTCATAAAAATTAGCGCACCGACGAGTTGTAGTATCGCTGCGAAACTTGGCACGAAGATTAGTTGTTAAGCAGAAATAGAAACGATTAGGGTTTAACGTAATGGCTCGCGGCGTTTAAAGACGCCCCACTCGGCCTATAAAGAAGCGCGCAAAGGCATCCATCCAGTCTGCAGTTTACCAGTTGCGGAGGGACGTCTATCGCCATTGATGTCTTTACGTCGTAATCGAAGAGAATAAGAACCGAGTTTAAGAGGTGAAGGATCACTTGGCCGCGAGAAGCCGGATGGTCATCTCGCCGAATCGTCCACCACCTAGACGAGGGTGGACGACAGTTTTTGCCCCCGGGCCGAATTAGAAATAAAACTTTTTTCACGGGCCGAACCAGAAGCTGCCCTAGGAAGATTTTGAAGAGTTGCGAGATCTCATTGTGGTGTCACCACGTAGAGACTAAATTGTACATAGAGATTACAGATGCAGTCGACCCCCCTATTATTACGATTCCTATAAAACTGCGAAAAAATTGTGACGGTAACCGTAAAAAAAAGGTAAAAAACTTCTATAATTACGTAAAACGTCATCGGGCAGCCGAACTACTTTTCCGCCGTCCGTAGCGCCACGCTACGGACATTTAGGCGGGTAAATTAAGTTTAGTTTCGTCTGTACATATAATTATATATTAATTATATATAAATTAGGTACTATGTATATAATTATATATTAACTTAATTTATTGTAACTTTATTATAATTATATATTTTTTTCCGCCGCGTAGCGCCACTCTACGGAGATTTTACGCTAACTATCGTCTGTACAGTATGTAAATTAGGTACCGTAAGTCTAATACAGTACTGTAATTTTAAACATTTCTTGTGAAAGAAACATTTCTTATTCAACGGCGATTAAAAATATTTATATTAATGATGTCTCCAAAGTTCAGAGAATTTTTCGCAGAAAAATAAGTTATTAGAAATCGGTTACGGTTTTCTGAGCTGTTCCGCGACGAAAACAAGCTTGGGCAATGGCGATATCGAATGGTACACACTCGGTAAGTAATCCTACAATTTTTTGTTTATAGCGTAGTTTATACGGATTATTCCCAAAAAATATACGTATTTTGAAAATGTTAAGTCGAATTAGTCTAGAATCGATTAATTTTATGGAAGAAAACCTTTCAATCAGCCGTAGTCCGTAAACTTCACACGTGTCGGGCTGTGATTGGAACGACTCGTAAGAAATCGGATTCCTAAAGAATGGAACGTATCTATGATCTTATAGGGGGGTCGACTGTACATTTTTCACATTATCATGCTTTATCAACATTCTACGCTGAATTTAAGAGATTTGTAATGGAGGGTTAACTGTAAACACGCAGTGAGTTGTTGACTTTTTTCACGCATCAGAATTCTTCGTCGAGCTGTTCAAACTTGAGTAGCTAATATTGAAAGTTAATCGTGAGCCACATAAATTCATTAGGTGGGCCGTATATTTGCCATGCCTGACCTAGACCGTCCTCACACAGTGCGGAACGTCTTCGGCAAACCACTAGCCGACAGGACCTCCCGGTCGACAAGCAGACAAACGACTTACTCTATCGTTATCCGGACTCTGGACACGGTTAGAGCTATAGTCACGGGTCTCTGTGTCTGTTCTTACCATTTCCAGGCGTCGGTTGAGGAACATTAGGCATCGCATTGGCCATTACGTGTGACGCCATTCATACCACGCCTCCGTTTGCAGTGATCTTTCGACAGGATCGGACTGCAACAAAATGAAATCGAGTCGTCTACGGCGATGAATCCAGATTCGGTTTAGGCACCGACCACGGCCGTGTTGGTCTCTGGAGGTCCCGTTGTAAACGCCTCTATCCTGATTATGCTTTCAAGCGGCACACCGACCATATGTTGGTCCGAGGTGTCATCACGTACGGCAGCCAGTCCTTTCTGGTAGTGATCAGACCAGAACGGCACGGTGGTGTTACCGGCAATCTGCAGCCGTGCCTGTTGTCTCTTCCGGCATGGCTTTCGATAAATTCGCTTAGGGACAATGCTTCCGCTAAATTCGGAAAGTATTTGTGATGCCCGGAAATAGCGTTAACAAAGAGGGAAAAAAGGTAAAATCTAAGATCGACAGTAAAGAAAACAAGTTGTAAGAATGTGGAATAGGCGACACCAGACATTGACAGCGACGCTCATAAAGAATCGCGGGAAAAGCAAAATTTCAATTAAAGAAAATTTAAAAAGAAAATTTAAACTTAAAACACAGTTTAGAAAGAAAAACGAAACTAGAAAAATATCAGGATGAGCGTGGATGTCATAGTTATCAATTAAACGTGATCAGAGTCTAAAAGAAGGTGTCGAATAGATCAGCTCTAGCCAACCTTTCGCGCGACCGACACGGAGCTCCATTTACACCCGGAGACAGGTGGGAGACCAATTAGAAAGCGCGGAAGAAAAGTCCGTCCAATTAATGACTATTTGGTCAGGAAAAACATAAAAACTCCGACGTCAAGGACAGAAGGTGGCCTCCTCTAGTCTACCTGTGGTGTTCGTTCACTCTTCGCTCATCGTACGTCCCTTCATCTTTTTTTGTACTGTTTCTTCCAATTGCGAACATTAAAGTGACGCCGCCACAGAGTCCCGTCGGCGTTTGACCGGAACGAAAAGAAAGGTATTTCTGAAGATAGCCCATAAAGCTCTGAATCCCAGGATCTTGATAATTTTATGTTAGCATATTCGTCAAAAATAAATGGTTTCTTCGTGAAACACTTGTCTTTCCTCCCTCCTGAAAACAACCACCCACACACGAATAGGCGTCAATCCATCCCGACGGTAGGAAATAAAAGCTTCCCCCTAATCAGCGAACTCGCAGCGGTGTCCGAGAAGTGGGATTTTATGTCCCCAATCTCCATCAGGTCGCCGAACTTACACATTGTCTTATTGAAAAATGCCTCCGCCACATCGTCACACTTTCCCAGTCCCCAATTTGTCACCCATCGAACCTGTTCAGAATCTTCCGGGGCACCGAGTTGTTGGACAGCCTGGGAGTTTGACCGAATTAGAGAATCGCTGGAGAACGATTCCGGCTAAAGAACTATCATCGTTACTTCGTCTATAAATCTTCCTTTTAACGAGAAGTGTAAAGGATATCAAACAAGATTTTCTCTTTCTTTTTATATTAATAAAGCTTATGGCGTTTGGAAGAAACTGCAGAAAAATTGCTTTAAGGCTAGGAAGTAAAGATCAAGTTTAATGGAAGTAGTTTAGCAGACGGGAATAGTTTTACACAGTCAGGAGTAGGAACTGTTTCCTCTTCCAAAATGTCGATATTAACTATGTTCTCTATTAGTAATTGAATTGATGACTGAAAAACTATAGTTTGATACTTTCAATTAATATATTTTTCAGTCTCTCAAATCAACTGTATGTGCCTGACATTTTTTTAACAACTCGTCTCAATCGCTTTCCTTCCTTACGTGTTTGCAAAGAAATGGAAATGATTGCTCGGGATTATTTGTGTTCGTAAGAACCGATAAAGTCTCACATACGACGATTTCAATCGTTTTAAATGAATAGAGATGTGATTTTTAAAATGCTTTCATGCATTTCTTCACATTCCTATTGTTACGTAGGTGACTAACATAATATGGGTGTCTTCGAATAATTACTGTTTGACTGTTTTTGTTTGTCTTTGTGAATACGCAATTACAGGGCGATTCAAAAGTGACAGAAAGTTTAAAAAATTAATAACTCACATACTGTTTTACAGTAAGGCGAGGCGGTTTTCACACAAATGCTTAGAAAAAAGGAAATTTTTTATATGTAATAAAAATTTTGGTACCAAAGCAGTTACACGTCTTGCCATAGACGGCGCTTGATAAGATTACATAATTTCTGTAATTGTTACTAGAGCTTACACTAAGAATACTTTTATTTTATTGCTGTATTCTTATTTTAACAAATTATAAAT
The DNA here is from genome assembly GCF_000671375.1 of Centruroides sculpturatus. NCBI lineage: Eukaryota > Metazoa > Arthropoda > Arachnida > Scorpiones > Buthidae > Centruroides > Centruroides sculpturatus. The sequence goes on from NW_019386099.1 coordinate 68,212, forward strand.
GCTTTCAGTTTCCTACAGCGCCATCTGTGGCAAGAAATGTAATTATTTTGGTACCAAAATTTTTATTACACATAAAAAAATCCCGCTTCTTTTTAATCATTTCTGTGAAAATCGCATCACATTACCGTAAACAGTATGCGAGTTGTTAATTTTTTAAACTTTCTGTCACTTTTGAATCGCCCTGTATATCGCGCCTTCCATGTTTTAGTACAATTGCTATTCCGATTAAAAGTCATAGTTTCTTTTTATTTCTGTTTTTATTTATGATGGTAAGTCCATCTGAAATAATCATCCTAATTGTGTGCGATCCTTGGACTTCCTTTTATGCTTCCGAAAAAATAGTAGATATTTTGGCTTCGATACGAGGAAGAAAGATAGAGCCAAACGATACCGATTGTTAAACCTTAAGACGAAAGATAATATTGGTCCATCCGAAATAAAGCGCAATTCGCATTCTTTTAGATTTAACTGGTTGCTTTTGGAATATCTTTACTAATTTATTCGCGTATTTTTCGTTTTTTTTTCCTTGAGCCACTTTCCCACACATTGACAAGGCATTCCAGTTAATGTTATTTAATAATTACTATAAATCCTTTTCAAAAGCTTCGTTTTCAAAACCACTACCGTTATTTAATGTTCTGTTAAATGGTTTTAAGTTTAAAATTACTTTTGTATTCGGAAAGTTCGAATTTTGGAATTTGACTAAAACTGCTATTCGAAATTTTTTAATTTCTCCAGAAAAAAAGAAATTCTCGGTCGTTTCGTTTACTTTTAATTTCTAAGAAATTATGTTATTTGACGTTTTCCTTCATTAAGAAAGAAGGAATTCGGACGGAACAAGATCATTGTCAGGATTATTTCTTCCTTACGAAACATAAACGTCAAATATAAAAATCTTTCGCTGTTGAAAAACCTTCCATCCAATTGTAAGTTTAATACTGTTGTAAACGTTTATTTTTACTGATTATCACTGTGAATTGTATCCATTCGATAACATTTATGGAAGGACGTATCTTTACATATTGTATACATTACACGCTACTATCTACCGATCGCCAAACTTTATCCAATTTTAACACCTTTACAGTTCTCGAGCCAAGCTGGCTGCTTACACCCGCATCATATAGTCTTATTCATTCAATCGTAAAAAAGTTTACGAATTTATTATAGTGTCTCGAATACTAGATCCAGTAAAAAGGGTGTAGAAAAAACATCGAATTAGCTGTATGTTATTTTTACTACTTATTAAATAAGTACAATTGCGTGAAAATGTAGATAGTTTATAGTAGGGTATTCGCCACGCACCACTACTCCGTACTGTACAGTCGGAGTGCGTGACAAGGAGTAGAATTTTATCATCGTGAAATCAAATCCGTTTCAATGGACCACAAAACATGCACGCCTTTAAGCCTGTTATAAAGCAGGAAGAAATGTTGGCTACATAATTCGATCTACTCGGTAAATTATTCCTTTTTACTTACTTTGATCGAAATTAACTATTGAAAATATACTCTAAGTATTCTTTGGCGGCGCTACTACAATTGAATTTATTAATGGATTAAGAAAATGCATTTATAGGAATAAAATGTACTAATACGAGACTTACTGCAATTTGTAATCGATCTCCAATCTCCGGATACTTGTCCTCCGTGACGTACGCATTCTCTTAGATATTCAGCCAGAGTACTGCATATGCATTTCTCGTTCTCGATTTTGCAGGCGCAGAATTCTAATCGGCAGGCTCTTTCAAACAGTTCGACGGGTACCAACTGTACAGTAATTAAATCATTTCATTTAATTCAATTGTTAACAAAAATATAAAGAAGCTGTACGAACTAAATAATAAGCATTGTTACAAATTTACTTAAGTTGAAAAATTTCGAATTCAAATATTTCAGACAATATAAATAGAAAGCGTCATATTTTACAAGGAATACTTTCATTTTCCTAATTTTTTCTACTAATATTACCATTTAAGAATGTTGCTTTCGTAGCATTTGACACGGGTTTCTCTCAATTAACAAGATTAGCATGATTATTTTTTAAAATAATTCATAACTAAATATAAAAAAACACTGCAGAATGTATTATTATATATCGTTATATCAAAGCTTAGTTTTAATATAACGATATTTAATAATACAAATAGAATATGAATTATATTATATTTTCCTACATATTGCCTAACAATGAAATCGGAAGATTTCGTGCGCTCGAATTTAACTCTAGAATTTGTGAACATTATTACATACAGAAATAATTATACCGGTAAAAAGTACTCTTAGCATTTCTGTAGAAAAAACGAATGAATATCTTACACTGCATAAAGTACTTTAAAGATAAAAATGGGCAAATAACATTCAACGCATTGACTAGCATTAATTAGTGAGTTCCATTTTCGAAATCCGTGACACAAGAAGGTGAAGCGCAAGCTGTTGGCTTAAGACACTAAGTCCGATCTAACCATTTGTCATCCGCCTATTTTTGCGTAAAACAAGTTTACTCTCTGCACGCAGGACAGCTTTAGAAAAAGGCTGCTTCGTGCGAAGCTTTCAAAAGGTCTCGTTTTTACATACTTTACAGCTTCTAAGCTAACTCTCACCGAAGTGCGTAACATTCTTGCCGCAGTTTACCGTTATCACAAAACAACAAAATTTCTTTTATAATAGCAACATTGAAGTTGTTAACCGGACGGCCGAAACGATGAATGCACGAATCTATCGCTGTCAGCCAGTGGCGTAGCTAGCGTGAGTGGCGACCGGTGCGGATATCGCGGTTCACCTCAAGAATAAAAACTGCTAAAACTAATAAAAATCCGATAAACGTAAAGTATGATTTTATTTAATTAATACAAATAATACTCATTAATTATCAAGTTACAATATTATGATAATAATAGGACAGTTTTTTTATACATTCTTTCGCATTGATGTATGAATGTGAAAGTTGGGTATGGCGGAAGAAGGATGACAGTAGTACTATATTATGTACAAACACTTAAAAGCTCTTCTTTCTAGCTTTAACAGCTGCAAACTCAGAAATCACATCTTAAAAAATTTATATTTTGTGTCGACTCGTGTTCTATTGTTAAATAATATGTCAAGATTGTTAAGTCTCATTTGGGTCATTGTTGCCCGCGAGTAATTTTTAATTAATTTTTGTTTGCCGAAACTCCTCTCACACGAAGCAATTGATACGCAAATTGTCAGAAATAACTTTAGTGCGACCATAAGATTCGGAAGAGATTCTGTAAAATTAAATTATAGTATTTAAAATGGCTTCCAGCCTAAGTGATTTATCGTTGAAAAACATTGTGATGGTTTGTTTAAGTTTTCATTTTTTCACGGTCGGGTGTCAGCCCTAAACGAGTGACATCCGACGCGGACCACCCTCGCCGCCCCCTCTAGATACGCCACCGCTGTCAGCCTACCTAACTACTCGAGAGTTTCTCAACTGGATTCGATCCGGCTCCCCACAGCCACCCGAATTTGTCGTAGGTGTTAAGTCACGAATAAGTCGAGCCCCGTCTCTCACCCTCGGCCTAATCCACCATGGTTATGAATAAAAGTTTCTCTTAATGTCCACTAAGCAGAGTTAAAACATAAAAAAAAACACACATTTTGTATATATTATATATATAATTTCTTCGTCCTGCCTTATAAACGTTAATTTATGTATTTTTAATAATCTAAATTCTCTGTTAAGTCATATTTAAAATATAGGAGAAATCTCAATTTTACAACTGCGTAAGATCGTTGGTTTATAGAAACAGTACAATGCAGAACTTTTTTCGGGAGAAGAAAATATAGAAGTATGGTAAAGTCCTTACAAATCACACGATGATATTGACATAATTATGTACTGTTTGTATGTCTATATATAAAGATACATATTAAAATTTAACAATATCGAATGTAAACGTTCTTTACCTTCTGGCAAGTAGAAAAAATTTGGTGATTAAAAATCTTTTTGCAAGTGTCTCGAGATTCCTTAAAAAGTATTCGATCTGTATCCGTCGTGTACTTACATACGTGTTGTCCAACTTGAAGTGAGTTGCATTTCTCTGAAATGATGAAATGTAATCAAAATCAATCGCAATAAGTAATCGAATGTGATAATTTCAAAATACTTTTTTACAATTATTTCTATTTTTATTAAAGATGCCGACTCAAACACTCTTTATAACGATATATATATATACAAAAATTTCATAAATATTTTAACTCAGAAGCAGAAATATAGCTATAATTATACGTGTCAAAAACCCCGTTGAAGTTTTTACAGCGTCTTTATTGATGGAATTGCCTAAAATTTTCTTTTATATTGCAACTTTTCATTAATTTCTTCCCTCTTCCCACGAGAAGATTTCGAAAAATCTCTTTTTAGTTTACATTCTCATGACGCACCCTAACTGTGCACCAGATTTAAACATTCAACTCTTTATTGTTTGGGCTATGCGGTTATTATTATTATTATTATTATTAACTCATCTCGATTATATCTAAATATATAAAATTACTTGTCCTGACTGACTGACTGAATAATTCATCGTCGCCCAGAGCAAACCGCTGAACCTAAAGAGGTGAAATTTGATACACAGTTAGGGTACGTCATGAAAACGCGCACTAAAAAGGGATTTTTCGAAATTCCCCCGCGGGGGGGGGAAGAGGGAGAGGATTAAGGCTTAACCGGAAGAACGGCTTCTACTGTACTATTTTAGATACAATTTTTTATTTTTATCTGAGTTTAGTCTTCATTGAGTACTTAGGGGTATTAAATTGATAACATTTCGGACATTGTTATAAATATTTTCATATATTTCGACTTTTTAACCAAATGTTCGAACCGTTTTAAATTCGAATTTCTTATTGCGTATTGGTTGGATTATAGAATAATTCTAAACGCTCCAGAAAATTGATCGAATTGAAAACAAGTTCGTTTGATTCTCGGCAATTCTCATCATTCTCGGCGGTAGGTGTTATATAACATTTACTATGGTTGTTGAAATACTAAATATAAATGGAGTTTGCTTGCAAAACCACCGCGGGGGAAGTCGCCAATAACAGCAAGTTATAAGACATGGAGATAAAATTCAAATATTAATAATTTGCCGAATCCGTAGCCAAAAAAATTCGAATAATTTTATCCGTAATATTTTCAAAGGCCTCTTAAGTATTAATTAATAATTCTGAATATAAGCGGTTGTTTCCTAAACAGACAAGTTAATAAAAGCATCCTTACGAGAGGAAACTTACCATTTTCGTCGTACATAACCTTCCAACTGTTGGCAAATTCGACCACGTCGTTATCAACTTCCCCGTTGGCTTTTAACATATATCTACCGGAACGACCGATAAACTGACCACACAAACCGCATGTTTTATTCCTCAAGAAAGATTCCACGGTGACTAAAACGGTTTCCTTTCCATCCCAACGTAATCTGAATATAACAAAATGTATAAAAGTTAGTTAAAATATTATTTTTAATTTTATGTGCGGTTCGCCATAAATACGGATGACGTTCCATAAAATTCTATAGAAACAATTTAAGTGAAAATTGAGTACTCTTTGGTTAACGGGACACCGATCATTTTTACTATTATTTTTAATAAAATTGATAGTTTCGATATGTTTCTTAATGGGAAGGACTTTCCCAATTCGAACAGACTCCTTGGCGTATAGTGTTTCCGTAAGGGATATAGAGCCGGTATACATTCGATCATCTAAGCGCTCCATTAGAATCAAGTTACTACAGCGTCTGACCGATATACGACATGCGAGAACAACCACGACCCTCTCTGCATACACAGCAGATCCGGACAGCTTAAAAGACTTTAACCGGGCCAAACTCATCCCCGCTTCGCCCACGAAGAACACCTCAGATGGTTGGAGGCCGTGCAGATATTTAAATCTAATTTTATATCAATGCGCAAAATTATAAAGAGGAAATGGTTTTGTTAATGGCCTGGAAGAGTTGATTGACAACACGGTTTAACCATTCGTTGAGTCCCGGTAGGGCGAGTGAATGATAGAGGCGACGTGGTTTTTAATTTTTCTAGCTTATACTCGAACGGTTGTTCGAATTTTTATTTCAAAACTTTTTAGAAAGGTCCACCGAGTAATCGTTACAAGGCCTGATGAGAAAACTGGGGTGGAGTTCGAAAACGTTTGTTTTTGTTTATGTGCGCACCGTAATCGGTTCGGAATAAGTGATTAGTTTCGTGTTGTTTTCAGAGTTTGCAGTGTTGATTCTTTCTACGTGGTTCTACTGTTTCGAGTTAAAATGGATTTTACAATTTGGCAATTGCCAAAAGATGAAAAAAGCGCAATTCGATTTTTCCAAGAGAAGGGAATTTTACACAGTAAGCAATTGTGTTCGAGAAATCATAAAATGAGGTTGCATTTTTGTTTCTCCGAGACACCTAAATGGAGATGTAATATCCGGCCTTGCCACGTAAAAAAGGTTTGAGAAGTAAAACTTGGTTAGAAGGTTCACGTGTTTATTTTTTGACTGCAGTTCGTTTTATATATTTTTGGTGTTTAGAATTAACGTCTGGAAGTTTTTGCCAACTGCAATTAGTAACTAATCCTAAAACTACAATAGACTGGAGTAGTTACACGCGTGAGATATGTGAAAATTCTGCTTTCTCGGCCAAATGTTAAAATCGGTGGTGCTAACAAAGTTATCGAGGTAGACGAAAGACTTTTTTGCACGTAGGAAATACAATATCCGGACCACACAAACATCTAAAACAAATTATGTGTTGTCTTACGTTGATATACTAGAATATTAAAATAATCTATTAATGAACTAACCAAATTTTAATTTATTCACTGTGTATTCGTCAACAACTAAATTAAATTCAAAATTGTTAACGCAAAATAGAGCTCTAACCAACCTGGTGGTGGCTGCCATCTTCTTTGCTGACGTATCGAGCATGGAAAAAACGCTTAAGCTAGAGTCACACTTATTAAAAAAACACAAGTGAAAGCGATGCACTGAAAACAAGCGACCACGTGCAAGGGTATTTGGAAGAATATGCCGACAGACAAAACAATGTTTTTTATTCGCCGTGAGAGATCGTTGTGCGAAAACTTTGATAAATGCAATAGAAAATAACATTAAAGAAGGAAGTATTATATGGTCCGATTGCTGGAGAGGATACAAAAATGAAGAGTTACAAAATGCCGGCTATGACCATTTGCAAATGAATCACAAATATAACTTTGTAGATTTAGCCACAGGATTTCACAGGCAAAACGTAGAAAGAAGTCGGGGAAGTGCCAAATGGAGGAAAACGGTTCATGGAAAAACTTCGCGTCATTATTTTCATTCATATCTTATAGAATTTGTGTGGCGTAGACTACACTAGAAATGCGAAACGCTTACTGCCATACTAAACGACATCCGAAAGTTTGTTTCCAGTCTAATACAGCGATCATTTCCTGATCACCCGTTTCAGTTTTCTTTATTGATTTAAGAATGTATGTATTATAAAATAAAATAATGATTTTGTTAAAAATAGTAGTAAAAATGACTGGGATCCCGTTAACTAAAGAGTGCCGAAAATTAAAAATAAATTTGTGAAGTATTTTCCGAAAGCAAAAAACGTTATAGTTGCATTTAAGTTAACAGTTCGAACGGGCGCAGCAGAGAATAAATTACAAGTTTACTTTTTCCTACGCATTTGCCGAGAGGAAATTGTTTAATTACTAACGTTTTTAGCCTAGTCCTACACGCCCTGTAGGAATAGGCTGAAAACGTTACTAAAGTATCAATAAATTTATCTTCTAAAACAACCTTATTAATATAGAGTGAATATTTACTTATTTTTCGACATCTCGTTTGTATTTAACGATTGTATTTTGAAATTTTGCTGCAAGTTTCGTAAATAAGTACAATGCATTTCGTTATAAAATATTATTAAAAGGTGTTTTTAATGAATAGAATTTCGGAAAATTAGTGACTTTACATCGTCGATGGTGTCGTTTGTCTAAACGCTGACACATTTCCTTTTCTTATCTGTTACTGAAAAACATAGAAGTCACAAAATTTTCAGAATGTTAATTAAAAAAATTGCAAATTTTAATTTTTATTACATAGTAAAAGAAAGTAGCACTAGAATTCCATTTATTTATACTAAATATTTACAGAAAATCTGTAAAACCTTTGTATCAACGATTAGACACGAGAATGCCATTTTTCATCTATATATCTATTATCTATATATATCCATATTACTTCTGAATAGTTTCGCTGCCTTCTTTCGGGCACTTTTCGCGCTGTGATTACTAAGATGGCCAGTATTTCCGGGCCCACAATGGGGGCCGACGGCGGGGGACGGAGTTCTAGGCGTCCGAGATACACCACCCCTGAAAACTTCTGCGGAATTTTTCGACCGCTCCTAGTTGTATTTTTACGCCTTAATTGCCTCGGCCATTCGGCCGACATTTATGTTGCACTAAACTAAATATTATACTTGTTATTTTATTACTGTACTCCTAGAGAGTTGTGGTACGAAATAACAAAATATTGGGGCATTTAATCGATCACCTATCGAACCCATAACTTTCCCAAGCATGGGAATACGACTACGTATATTGAGTCATTAAATTACGAATTTCAAATAGATTTTCTAAAGACGCACATGTAAAAATAACTTATTAAAGACAAAAATAAAATTTAAAATAACGTTTCTAATACGTAGTCTCCTTTTATTATTATATGGTTTATCACACGAAGACTTTCGAGTAAGTAGTTATTAATAAAAACATACAAATTTTAATTGATGTTTAGATATCAATGCAGCCTAACTTCTTATTTTTGACCATGGAGACAAATGAAAAGCGGTCTGTAATGGAGAGGGCACAGAGGGTGTCATTTACAACCCTTACTCTAAACGTGTATTATTGAAGAATTTACAACTTACAAATACTAGAAAAATGTTTATTCAAAACTTAAGATATTTCAACAAGTAATCTAAAGTTTCGATAGTATTTCGCTAACGATAAACTTACTGTTTTGTCAAAAATCGTTTTTTCGTTAATAGCTTCATTAGGCAGATCGATTAATTTCTTACGGTAAAGACACTGGCATAAAGCCTCCGTTCTGACAATGGTTTCGATATTCAGAATAATGTCGTCCGATAGTAGCTTTTGATAAGTTATTAATAAACTTCTGCCGGAATTTATGGATGTTTACAATTCTGTTAACGAACGCGAGTCGCCGAATGTCACCAGTCACCGTACTCTGGTATATACATTAACAATTGTATAATACAGGGGTGGCCAAGCTTCTTTATAGTCCGAGCCATTTTTCAAAATTTGAAATTTTTCGCGAGCCGCAATTAAATACGTATTAAAAAGGTATGCAAAAAATTCTAGAATTATATCCGTAGCAAGAGTGATACAAATTGTTTCTTCCAGAGCACAATGTCAGCTGTCCGTTGCAATGACAGTTTACAAATTCAAAATTGGTCTGGAGTCGGTCGATAATGGACGATTTCGCCACTGTTTATNATCGTATATTTTTACGTTTACAGCTAGAACAGAGGGTGTAAAAGAACTTTTTTGTAAAATCATCCGAAATGCATAGCTTGCTTTCAAAACTAAAGAATATTTTTCTGCTCTGAGTGTTTTTTGTTCTTTGTCCGTGATAAAAGGCAGTCGAGAAGTAAAACAAATCAACAATTTTTCAGGTTTTAGTTTTTATTGTTTTTAAATTAGTCAGCTAGAGTTTAATTGCTTCTTCAAACTCTTGCTAGACATTCCAACTCCCTGGAATTCAATTATTACCACATGTGAACGCTTTATTTAGCTTCGGAACTTCATTAACCCGCATTGATTTCACTGGTTCCCATTACGAAAGAGCCACTCCAAGTTAGCGTTGAAGAATATGAACAATTGCAAGCAATTGCGGATGCTCTGCACCCATTCGAGTTATTTATCAAAGCGACGTGCCAAAGAGAACGCTCGTTTGGAATCTCGTATGTCCATTGAAATTGCACTAGTCGTTCTAAGGGAAATGTAGTCGTCATTGTTTACACTATTTAAAGGATCATATCCTAAGAAAATTCAAGAATATTTTTTCTATTGTATAGCTTTCAATTATATCTGGAAAACAAGAAGTTAGTTGGCAACCCAAAGTATTTTATACTTCTTACTCAAAAGAAAAGTCTTGAGTACCGAAATATTATAGTGGCTCGCTCGTGCAAGTGCAACGATTCTGTCGGCAAAATCGATTCGCACGAATTTTCAACGACATCGTCACTCAATCAACTTGGAAAGAGACCGTTAAAAAGTGATGGAAGGAGTGAATTTTTACGCAAAATCGAAAGAATAACGACAAAAACAACCAACGGAAAAAAGAATTTGGTTTAGGATGTCAGTAAAGACGAACATCTACGATTGAACTGGTCATAGTGGCATAATTTTGGTAAAGACGCTTGCTGTTATATATCCGGTCAAGTTGTATTCATTATAAACGAGCTTACTCGACTGCCGGTTCCTTTTTATAGGTTTTGTATAATAGACTTCGTACACTTTTAGCAGATAAAACACTGAATTGTCTTTGCTTGCTGAAATCCTATTTTGTAATAGAAAAGAAGGTGGTATTATGGAACACTGCTGGTATTTTGGAACCATCCCATTTCGAACTGATAATAAAGGCGAACTGTAGCGGAATGTGACTGAACTGAACTAGGCAGACATCCATAGCGAGGGGAAAACTCGTTTTACTTCAGTTAAACGGCTGTCCGCATTTAATCAGCAAATTTGTTTATTTCAAAATTCCCAAGTTTTGAATGCTAAGTGAATTTAATTATTTTAAAAATATAAATCGCGTAGTTGTAGGTTCACTGGTGCACGTATTCCGTTCCAGAGGCTTAGAGGTACATATTAATCTGTGCGATGTTCCCATTTTTTGAATTTTGGTCTCGACAGACATAAGTTAATTCGAGATGGCGATGCAAGAAATACGGATCCCATTGGCGCTTTTACAGTAATATGGAACTCGACTCCTCCGAACCTTCTATTTGCAAGAAGACATTCCTCCAGAGCAATATGTGAAAAGACACTAGGTACAAAGCCAATTCTTCCCGAGAATATCGAAAAAGAGCTGCCGGAATATATATTGTTGATGGAGGTCATATTGCTCTGTTATAAAAGCATTTTTGCGATAAAATACATTGAAGTAAATAATTTGGTAATTATTTAACATTTTTTGTCCTTTCCTATTTGTTTTTTGGCTACATTAAAGCCTTTTATTGAAAATATACAGTAAGGTTCCATATTACCACCCGATTTTCTCTAAGCTTACTTTCTGACTTTTTGTACAAAAGTCTTCAAAAACCATACTTATAGTTACACCAGCGAAAAATCCAATTAGGAACATTTAGTTTAATAGTTACCAGTACTTTTCGCACAAAAAATGTGGGTGTATTTATGATACTTTGTTTACAATTCACTAAAATGTAATTGGGGTTCCATAATACCACTTTCTCCTCTATACATTTAAAATTAAATATTATTTTTATTCTTATGTTATTTAATACAGTTTTAAAAATTACAAATTTATCNTCTTTCATATTTGTTGTTAGTAATTTAAAAGACATTTTGAAACACATACGGAACGATAATAATGTTTTAAATATAATAACACAAAAATGAAAAGGGAACTCGGGTACATTTATCGAGAGCCACAAATAATCATTCAAAGAGCCGCATGCGGCTCGCGAGCCGCAGGTTGGCCACCCCTGGTATAATAAGTAGAAAATCAAATAAAATATAGCAATGTATAAAGTATATTGTGTACGCTGGAAATAATAGGTATTTCTCACTATGAAAATATTGGCGGTTATTGATAAGATCTTCAGTCTTGAGGATTCGAAAAGTGCTTCGTTTAAAACAGTGTATTAAAATATTCGTAAACTTTACACGTTTCGGCTTTTCTTACGTTTCAAAAGTCCTGTTCGGACCGTATCCAGTTAAAGACATATGTAGGAAAAGAAATACATAACTAAACTTAATTGACAGAAATTCATATTAGATAATTTCTATCTTGAATAAGGATTAAAGATTTCTTAAAAGAAAGAATTTATGTATTTCTATCGCACATACCGCTACTTGTATATAAACAAAAATACGGTAAAATGTATGTATTAAATGTTACAAATCTGCGTAATGTACGGTATTATAAATGACTTTAGAGAATATATAATAAAATAAATATATAATAAAATAGTAAATTATAGAAAATAAATATAAAAAATAAATTAGCGTTTTATCGTAAATAAATTTCGTGCCACGTGTTTCGGTGAAACTTGTAAACACCAATACCCGTCGCATTAACAAATGAAAACAGCAGAGAAGAAAAAATACAAAACAAAAGTATACGCCAAATAGATTCAACTTTTTAACTCTGAAATTTAACAAAAGAAACAATTCCAACGATTACAAAAAACATACGATTTTCCACCAAATTTCCGTAATAAATCCTCTTATGATTAGAAACATTGTATTCAATTTATATTTTGTTTTTTCTGAAATTAAACTAGTCGTATTCGAGGAATTTCTGATCGGAAACTGGTTAACTATCAATATTTCGCAACAATCGTTTAGGGCATTAAGTAAGATATTTTTTATATAAGTTTTTTTATTCCCTGTTTGTAAGCGTGGTTAATTTTATTTAAACAGTATAAAGTAATCTGTTTTTGTATCGGAAACTACCATTAAATTACGTAATCTACCGGTAGTTTCCGATACGAAGTAAAAAAGATAAAATGTGGATAAAAGCTTCTTACCTGAATCCAAAAGAGCTTTCCAAAACAAGAAATTCGTTGGATTGGTAAAACTGTAAGCTATCTACTCGGCCGGGAATTGTCAGATTCTGGTATTCTCTTCTGATCATCATAATTCCTTCGTTCTTAGTAACTTCGAACTTCTTGTTTTCGATGATGACAGAAATTAGCCTGACGCATTCGCTTTCCGTCAGACATAGGGGATCGTTCTTTAAATGAATACTAAACGAGCTGCTTTTGCATTCCTCCACCAGAACGTAAGTACAAGGACCGTGAAAACTGTAGATGTAGCCATCGAACGTCTTGTAATTAAATTGTCCCCAAGTAGCGCATACGCCACTCGAATAAAAATTTTCTACAACAAATATATTATCTCTTATTATACACGCAAAACAAATTCGTATTTTCTATTAAATAAAAATAAACCGAAACAGACCAAATTTTCAAAGCATTTTTTGTTATCTTTCGAGCATTAATCACAGTTTTTTTACAAACATTTTAAAAATAAATATAATTCGTACTAAATATTACGTACAAACGGATTATCTAAAGTATGTTACTCGATTACCAGTATATTTCAAATAATATTTTTGATGGTACGCGCTGCCGGGCAATCTGTCCGAATGGTTTATCGTAAAAACTTTCTTAAAATAGTTATGCCATACGTTGTGTATATTCCAAAAATCGCATTTGGACTTTTATCTTCACAAATTCATATTCTTAATTAATTTTCCTTATCGAATCAAAATACGGCGGTTTGGCAACGACGTAAACTGATATTTTTAACATTTTATAGAGATTGATCTACAGTTCATTTAAAAAAATTGTCTGTATCGCTCGGCGAAGAACTGAACTGAATTGTCGTATCGAAACAAAATACTTTAATCGATCCTAAATTTTTTTAAAACCCACCAACTTATAATTATGATGTCGTTTTATTTGTGTCGAACCGCAATAGGCTAATGAAATATAAACGCGTTCTATAAGAAAAATGAGTTTATTTTACGTTGTACAGTAAATCAATACGAATATATTCATTAATACGTGGCTTATCTTGTCATTTGAATCACTACACTTAGATTCCTATTTTATAAAAATTTGAATGGAAATTTGAGCCAGAAAGAGCGTCGACAAAAAAACTAGGAAAAAAATGGCAAATAACTCTTTACTAAAATCGTCTGTATCTAATGTCTTTAAAAGTTCACAATAATTTATTTGTTCAGCTTACGTGAAACATGAAACCCAAATCTGATTAAAAGGCAGCGTGGGGGAGGTCGAGTGTGTAAATAAAAAATGGTTTTTCTGGTTTTCTACGAATCACTTCATCGTATTATAGTTCCACTGTAAAGAAATTTATAGTCTTGGTGACTTAACGATTAAAATGGTTTTTGTTTCATTCTTTTAACGGTAAAACGTCTTTCTTGAGATTTTAACTGTTACGGTTTTAACAGCGTCTTTTATTGGCCTTTCGGTGCTTATTTTATTTATATTACTTTATATACAGTACCAACATGATTCATGGAAGTTTACAATTTTTACATCTACGTTATATACACTGTATTTTTAAAATCGTTAATATTATACTATTATTATTGCGAATACCGGGAAATCAATAATTTGTACTCAGTTTTTACCTATTCTCGTCGCTACTGTACCATTCATAAATATATAAGTTAAATTACAATTTTTAAAGGTTTTTTTCTTCCGTTAACATAAGTAAACACGTATGCATTATTTACTAAATACAGTTCCATCATGAAGAGCAGATGAGATACTAAACGTCGGAAATACATTCTCTTGGAAGTAAAACGTAAATTTCTAAAGCTGGTCTCCTACTGATTGAGAGTGTAATAAGCCTAGTAATAAAGAAAAGTCGATATAGCGCTTATTGATTTCATTTATTTTAAATTAAAGCGCAGAAACACCAAATCTGTTTCTTAATCATGTTTTAAAATTTGGAAAATTATTCTCTACATCTTTATTTAAACTTATGCCCTACTCTTGTAGTGTAGTATCTCCCTTTATCGCAAAAAACGACGCGAGAAGTGATAATTTCGTAAAACAAATTTATTTCATCAAACAAACACGTTAATTATTCGTTTATTCGTTTATTCTTCTGCATCAAACAAGAAAAGAAAAACTTTATCTTTGAAATATAAAGTTAACATTATTAAAGACTTGGATACAAAAATGAAAATTTGTAAATTTGCAAAGAAGTTTGATCTACCGGAATCGACGGTCAAAACAATTACAAAACGCGAAAAAAAGAATTCTCATAGCTGTAAAAAATGCTCAATCTTTAAATTCAGGCATCATTCGTAAACGTTACTGTATTATCCCTGAGATGGAAACAATGTTAAAATTATGGTGTGATAATCGAGTAAATGTGAAAAATTGTATAATAATATAATTTGTCATACATACATATTATCTAAGATTTTATTAAACATTTTTTTCTAAATTATTGTTTTCTTTAGTCTCCGGCCCCAATTAAAACTTATTTGTATGTATTTATATGCGAAATTATACCCCGACTTACGCGAATTCGACTTACGCGGTTATCGCTCGGTCCCACCTATCGCGTAAGTTCGGGGTATTACTGTATTTACCTTTTAGGCTTGTCACGGTGATGTCATGTAAGGGATATGATTGGTTTATTTGAACCGTTAACGAACTCTGCCGTGGAGAGTTCGTTGAGGAACACGTCCGATAGATTTTGAGTTTTTAGCGCACGCCTCACTAGAAAGCGCCACAGCGAGACAACTCTTCGCCGGTCGTCCTAAAGTGTCTTCTCGAAGGACAAGTACCGGAAACAAGAACTATTGGAACTTATTGTGTTGTTGGCGCACCTAACGTCGCCAATTGTGAAACAGTTGAAATTTTGAACTTAATTGAGCGACTTCACAAAATACCATGTTTTAGCCATACGAAATTTTATACTATAGGTCCTACTAGTTTATAAACTGCAGTACTCAAAATAATGATATCGTGGGTATAATGAGAATTCCTGCCGTATAAAGACATAATCCTCTTTATAAATATAATTGCACTATATAAAAGAAAGTAATAAAATGTGAAAAAATTCTACACTATTTCCTTACATTTCGTATAATGCTATTTTCACAACATATTTTAACAACCGTAAGCAGCTATTTTTAATACTTAATACTTATCCTTACGTAAAATAAAAGTAAGTATAACTTCATAACTGACATACGCCGTACAAAGCATTAACATTTTAATATTATTTCAAATATAAGGAAAATTTTTGAATAAAATATTTACATTAATTAATCAAAAGAAATAAAATCTTACGGCTTAAATAAACGTCTTCTCTGTGTTTGATAACTTTCTTTGTTCTAGATACTATATTATTCGTTCCTGTAAGTAAAATCCACATATGTAGCTTATATTGTATATAATATTACATGCTGTAATTTAATTACGAGGGCGGTTTTTTCATGCTCAGATGGTCCATAAAACTGAAAGTGTAAATAACAAAATAAACTTATTACCAAAAGTTAGGTACAAACATGGTTACTTTTCGACATAATCACCGTGAAAATCGAGGAATTTGTCATATCTGTGGACGAGGTTTTGAGGTTTTGAGGTTTTGCATCCCCTTGTCATAGAATGTTGCCGCCAATAACTCGAGATGGGCCCTAACGTTGTTTTGAAGGTCGTCATTAGTCTCAAACTACTTCCCTGCTAGCCACGTTTTCAGTTCAGTTAAAAGGTGGAAGTCTTCGCGTATTAAAATGTTTTAAGCTGGATGGAAGACTGAAAGATGAGTCTTCGCCACCTTTAAACACCCAGCGTATAGCCCCTATTTAGCGCCGAGCGACTTCCACCTCTTTCCCGAACAGAAAAAGTGGCTAGGAGGGCAGAGGTTCGAGACTAATGACGATCTTCGAAACGACGTTAGGGCTCATCTCAATTCTTGGCGGCAACGTTCTATGACAAGAGGATGGTAAAACCTCGTCCACGGATATGACAAATTTTTCAATCTTCACGGTGATTATGTCGAAAAGTAACCATGTTTGCACCGAACTTTTGGTAATAAATTCATTTTGTTATTTACACTTTTATTAGTTTTATGCACCATCGAGGCTCGAAAAAAAAACAGTTTAAGTATATTAAAAATGACGTTTGAATTTTAAAATTTTATGAACTATATACTATTTATTATATAGGCCTATATCACGTAGTAACAGTATAATATTTACAAAAATTTCAAATTCAAATTTTATTTTCTTTAAAACTAAACTTCTAGATACCGAGTCGAGATATATTTTAATGGATCAAAAACTGAATTATTCTATTGTGAACAATCTTTTATTTTACATACAACGAAGTTCGGTACAAATCAGGAAATGTTGACGTCGTAAATTTCAAGTATGTTTCGAAGTGTTGTATTATTTTCCTTTTCAGTTTTTACAGTTTGTCCTCGACGTCCAATTGACTGTTGTCAATTCTGATAATCATTACGAATAAATATATTACAAATCTCATTACATTTATTTATTAAACCTTTCTATAAACTTCAATTATTTATTCAATTTGAAATATTTCAATCGTTTCAGAAATTGTTATCGATAAAAATACTACTTTTATATACTGAAACTTGTTCAAAAAGTTATGCATCGTACCCTAATTTTTTCATTGCTGCAATAAGTAAATGACGATAATCCTATCCTACTCAGTCCTAATTTCAATTGTATAATAAACCAAAATTCGTTTTATATTTTGTAACAAATAGTAAAAAGTAATAGCGAATGTAAAAAATCAGAGAAAAAGAAAAAGTTACAAATAATTCTCCACGTTGACGTTAGCGTTAAAGTAACCGTTCTTAAATTCAAAAAGAATGGTCGTTTTCTATAAAATAAACCATCTTTAAACTGAAACGTTAGCCGAATGCAGTTAACTTCTTAATCTGGAGAACCAACAGTCCACCCGAGTAAAGATTTCACATCAATTCGTCTCTTCGTAATCGTATCGGTTTGAGTGACGTCAAATAATACACAATTTACAGAATTCACAAAAACGGTAATAGCAAAATATCGAGATTCGTGTCTCGTTAATTTTCGTCAATTTACGTTAGATTTAAACACACGTCATTCACTTAATTGCGAAAATTAGAAAACAGTTAAGTCTTACCTTCCCGAAATATGCCTTTAGGCCAAAGTGAAAATACAGAGGCTTCCTCTTCTACTATTTCTCCAATCCATCCGTTAACTGGAAAATTAAATAATTTTTTTTAATTTAAAAAAGCTGAATGAATTTTGCTTTAATTTAAATACACAAATAAATCATATATTGGCGTATTTCGAGGAATCCGAATTTAATCAGAATGGATGCAAACTTGAAATTTTGCGTTTCCGGTAATTACGAAGGTCGCCTGTTAAGGTTAATATAGATAAATAGATATTCTTCGGTTAATTCCATGCGAGCTTAGTACGGAATATATAACTTACTACTTCGAGATGGAAACCCTCCATATTTCTCATCCTACGACTTTAAATTTTTAGGTTAAAGCGTAAATTTGTCAAACAAATAGGTATAGATTAACACAGACTTATTTCCATTTTTAAATATGAGAAATTCTGAAATATTTTAACACATTAAATAAAAATAATTATGAAACTTTTATAAAAAACTAAAATCAGGTTTCAAATCAGAAAGGAAGCATGTTCGGGAATAAGAGCAGTGGGAACTGGTTTCCTCGATAACAGATTTTTTAGATGGATTTCCCCAGCAATAACTGGAAAGAAGTGTTACTAAGAATCCGGACTTAAAGAAGTTCGTGAAACGCCAGGATTTATAATTTCCAGTCAAGACCAAGTACCCGTTGCTAACATCTGCGGATGTCCAACGATCTCTTTGCGTAGAAAGAAATCTTTCTATGTAAACGAAGAGGGTTTACGTTTGAAACTTTGAAAATGGTTAACGTTATCCCAGTTGATTCGTTCCTTTTGACAAACGAGTGTGATTCCAGCCACAATGACATACCTAAGTGTAGCATAAAAATAAACGACCCGCGAAAAATATACTATACCTTCAATTTAAATAAAAGATTTTTAGTCAAGATAGATGCCTAACGTAATTTCTAGGACCGCATCTTTGCGCCATTTTCGCTTTTTCCAGCATCCTAAAATCCTCTCCGTCGTTATAATGAACATTACTAATAAAGTTTTCGAGATTCGATCGGATTAACGAAATAGAATGAGCATTAGTTTTCATATAAATGTTTTCAGGAAATTTATTTTTCGCTCGTCTTTTACATAATTTCAAACTATAAATTCGATATACATACGAACAATATTTAATACAGACAAAAAAAAAAAATGATTTGTGGACTATTATGTGCATCAAATATTTTTTCTTGCATTCCAGTGTTTTTCTGACTAACTCGGTAAATTTAAAAAATACAAAGGAAAAAAGACACATTTTGTACGTATTGTCCCCTAATTATTTTATAAATTTTCTAAAAATAAGAAAATATTAATTTACTTTCAACTAACGTTTAGAAAGCGTATTTCGTGTCGAATAAGAATAAATTGCGCAATTTTATTATATATTTTAAGTTATCTGTAACAATCTCTGGCAAATATTCTGTACGAATCTCGTGGAATTTTAACTCCAGAATATATTTTCAATCAATAATTGTAACAAATGTATTATTTCTTAAAATTGAGTAATAAATCCTACTTGTATGCAAAGCGTTCTTGTTGCGTAATGCGTAACGTTACTGCTGAATGTGTTAAATTGTGCGTTACACGTTTTTAATCTCAAGAAGAAAAATGAATACTCGAAGTTACAATTTAAAACAAAGACTTAAATTTCTAGTTTTTTTAATTATAATTAATAAATTTAATAGCGATATAAAAAATGTAATAAAAATTTACTTTATATAATTATAATTATTGTGTTAAAATACAGGCGATACTTACAAGGAATGCAATCGGGAAAGGAATTAGACCACTTTCCACGTAGATCACAAGTGTATTGTTTTTCTGGAAGATCCCACGGTTCTGTTTGCTGGGGACAAACAAATGTACAACGAGAGACGTTTCTGTCATGGTTACATTGAATAATTCCCGTAGTGTTTTGGAAGCTCGGTTCGCAAAGTGATATCGCTGAATTTATTATTAAAAAATTAAATTAATATGAATATATATAAATATTTGCTTAAATACCGGTTCGGCTTTAAAAAAAACTCTTACGGTATTCGCAAGCATTTCCTCTATATTCGGCTGGACAAATACATTTCTGCTCGATACATTCGCCGTTATTTTCACAAGGCGGCTTACACACGGCTAAATAGATTAATAAATCAAATTAATATACCCGACACAAATTAATAATAAATAATATAAGTTCTAAATTACATTGAAATATTTAATGCGACAAGGTCAAATACATTTTTAATATTTCCGAAAATTAAAACACATTCTAAATTTAACCTTCATTCAAATAACCGAATCATTTAAAAGTAAACCTACGCTATTTTTCAGTAGACTAGTACGTAATTCTCGACATCAAATATAATAGTATGTAATCCATTTAAGCAGTAAATAGTAAATAATATAGAGGGAGAAAAAGAGATACAGTCGACCAGATTTACGCCACCAGTTTTTGACGGAAAAGCAAGATTTTCTGGACGTCATTTCGGAAACATTTTAAAGAGAAATTCGAATAACCTAAAGTATTTATATGAGAAACCGTACAAGCTGAAAAATAACACGCTTTATTAAAATTGATGCGAAATTTTTATGTATTTTATTATAGACGCGTACTATAATAAGCACGAATGAGTCATAAATTAACCCAACTGTTCTTATAAACCATCTCGCAAGGTAATTCGAAGAGAAACATTTGTAGGGCCTTGCGTTTGCGCGTGTTACTTTCATTTTGATCGTGAATGTGGTTTTATATTTTTGTAAAATCGCCGACGGTGTCTTTAAAAACAAATATCATAAAACCCACCGCCCGAAGAAACAATCGCGTTCCCACCATCATTTGGCACAAACCAAGCTCGGCCCATTCTTAAATTACTTGTTAGACCTTTAGATAAACGGTGCAGCCGGACATATCTCAAAAAATTTTACGTTAAGAACAAATACCCATCTTTAACAAAAACAGATCCGCTCCATTGTCCCCGTTAACATTTACAGGAGTTTATTAAATTGTACCGGGTCAAGTTCATTCAAAATGGCAGCAGAAAGTTCTGACTTAAATTTCGTTAAAAAAATTTTTTCGATAATATAAGAAAGATAACGAAGTTTGAGTCGAACTATAGTGTACTTCGATTTTGATAGCAGGGAACGTCATGAAATATTGTGAGACCCGAAAGGCCCTGGGTCTAATTTGTGAATTTTTATTAATAATGTTTAAATATCGACACAAAATATTACTTCGTTTTTGTGAAAAAAACTGGTGTTTTAGACGTGGAAAAACCAGATAACAGATGTTATTTCCTTTCACAGAAGAGAACATCCTCTGTTTTTCCGTATCTGGTTAAAAATCTCGCTCAGATGGGAAATGGTTACCCCTCATTCATCCCCCTTTCGTCCGTTCTCACGAAAGAGTTACTGGACGATGATTGGTCGAAATTCAGGAGATATAAGGGGAATTTAGTCTAAATTCGAGGAGTTCTTCGACAGATCCGAAGCATCTAAACTCCACGCCGTTTTCCTCCTGATGGCCAACGCCCTAAACGGAGTCCCATAGACTAAGTCCCGAGTCTACACGTAGAAGTGATACTTTTATATTTTGTGCACGAATTGATCTCCCGTACGAAAGTAATATGAACTCTATCTACAAGGTGTCCTCTACCTACAGAAACGAAGACGACGACAACTAACAGGTCGTATGTTTAGAATCATTTTGTGAGCTCTCTCTCTCGA
>NW_019386099.1:90964-93965 GCF_000671375.1 Centruroides sculpturatus
AAGTAATGTAAATTTTCTCTTCTCGCCTTCTGTCATACACCTGGTCCTTCTCGAAACTTGTTTCAATGTTGCCAGATCGCGACGCTTCTGCTTCTGATGTTGCCGAATGTTTTTCTCTTATTCCATACTTTCTTTATTCTTCATAAAGTGCTTAGCACCATATAAGGAAATTTATAAAGACCTTTTAACTAGAAGCGAGCAATCTAAAATTACATACATTTTGCAAAAGGTAAAGCATGGGTCTGAAGGTAATGCAGAAAAATGCTCAGAGGACAAGGATAACTTGCCAAAAAGAAAACGCTCTCGGTTAATTAATAGTGTTTTTAGTGATGACGAAGAAAACATTGTTTAATTTATATTAATATGTATCACTTAAGAAAATTTTAATAAAGAAATTTATCTTAATTATGAAAATATAATAGCATGTTTTCATTTTTGGAACCTAACCCTCCTTTTCGTATTAGTTCTTTGTTTCGCATAACACGGCAATTTTTTGGAACGTAACTACAGTGTTATACGGGGGTTACCTGTACCAACAAAGGAGCGGAAATGGGGTCGTCTCTCCCTTTTAATTACTAAATCGGCGGAAGTGCTATTCGACTCGTCTTAAATCGAACCGTTACAGTTATCGCAAAAAGATAGATCTAGTAGCCTACACCCTTTCTTCTGTCCCGTACACAGTTTTCCTTTAATTTCCATAGCAGACAGACAGACAGACATATTTATAAATATATATAATATTTTAATTTATTGTAAAATTCTTTGTAATATATATCTAAAGCCGATGCGATTTCACATTTAAATATGTAAGGTTGGAAACTCGAAACGTGTACTTCCTAATACAGACAAGAATGTATGGTCGAAATATTAACTTCAAATATGTATTACTCCGAAACTTTAATTTTAATTTTTCTGTCTTGTTTAAGTTATAAATTAACGCCGCGAGACGGTACTAGCAAGCAAAGTTTGTCTTTGGTGTGTATTATCCGTCGGGGATTACTTTCATCTACCGGAAAAAATACAGGTTTACGCTTGTTCCAAAATAATTAGTGGATTAAATATAGACTATTATTATTTATTAAAATGAAAAAATAAATACAAAAGTGTTAACTATATCATTTACTCAAGTANGTGTTTTAGACGTGGAAAAACCAGATAACAGATGTTATTTCCTTTCACAGAAGAGAACATCCTCTGTTTTTCCGTATCTGGTTAAAAATCTCGCTCAGATGGGAAATGGTTACCCCTCATTCATCCCCCTTTCGTCCGTTCTCACGAAAGAGTTACTGGACGATGATTGGTCGAAATTCAGGAGATATAAGGGGAATTTAGTCTAAATTCGAGGAGTTCTTCGACAGATCCGAAGCATCTAAACTCCACGCCGTTTTCCTCCTGATGGCCAACGCCCTAAACGGAGTCCCATAGACTAAGTCCCGAGTCTACACGTAGAAGTGATACTTTTATATTTTGTGCACGAATTGATCTCCCGTATGAAAGTAATATGAACCTTATCTACAAGGTGTCCTTTACCTACAGAAACGAAGACGACGACAACTAACAGGTCGTATGTTTAGAATCATTTTGTGAGCTCTCTCTCTCGATCGCGCATTAGCATAGAATAAGTCGTAACCTCTAGCTTGTCGCTTAATTGTTGTTATCGATTATTTGTATTCGTTCGTTTGGAATTATTAAATTTACTTTTGTTTTATTTTATAAAAATGTCTCTTCAATTCATTCCGAATCAGATCGCAAACGCGTGTTAATCGGCGTATAATAAGTTTGATTAACTGGTGTCAAGGAATCCTGACGAGCATCTGAACATCGCCGTTCAGATCATTATTTTTAAATACGCTCTCCTATATAAAACTTTTAAGATCGGATCTAGAGATCCGAAACTCGGAGAACTATTCTCACGGAATAGGCCGATTAAGTGGTACTAACGATCCTTAGCGGAGTTGTACCCCCGGCTGATCTCTCAATATCTCTTTAAATAAAAATCAAAAGCAATTAAAACTTGTAATAAACGTCTGTATAAGATGTAAAACGAACCAAATCTGCAATGAAAGGAAAGTATGCGAGGAAACGGATAGAAAAAATAACGAAACGTATAATACGAATGTTGGAATTAGGCTGATTCATTAATTCGTCTCTTGAATAATTATTCGATTTTTCTGCTTTTAGGACCACGCTCAATAATCCTAGAAACATCGAATCGCAATTTTCATTTTTGTTTTGCAAAAACATTTACAGGACTGTCGATCTCAGAAATATACTTAAGATTACCGGCGGTGTGCACAGGTAATCCCCGTATAACACGGCACTTCTATAGCACGGATTCACTCTGACACGGTTCAAGAATTGGGTAAAACTCTCGTACAACAGGAAACGTAATAAATTTTTACGGTTAAAGTTCAGATACGTATACCGTCATGGCGGCTCATCGCTGATTCCAGCAAACAAAAGAAAGGAAACAGTGGGGACGCACGTTCTAACCTAACCTAACCTATTTTAATAAATTACCATAATTATTACCAACCAAATTATTAGAATAGGTTAGGTTAGGTTAAAACGTGCGTCCCCACTGTTTCCTTTTGTTTGCTGGAATCAGAGATGAGCTGCCATGATGGTATACGTATCTGGACTTTAACCACTTTTACATACTTAAGTAATAATAGTTCACGAAAATTATTATTTTCGTAAACTATTAGTACTTAAGTATGTAAATTTTCTTTTCTCGCCTTCTGTCGATACACATGGT
The DNA here is from genome assembly GCF_000671375.1 of Centruroides sculpturatus. Taxonomy (NCBI): domain Eukaryota; kingdom Metazoa; phylum Arthropoda; class Arachnida; order Scorpiones; family Buthidae; genus Centruroides; species Centruroides sculpturatus. Next base: position 93,723 of record NW_019386099.1, read on the forward strand.
CCTTCTCGAAACTTGTTTCAATGTTGCCAGATCGCGACGCTTCTGCTTCTGATGTTGCCGAATGTTTTTCCCTTATTCCATACTTTCTTTATTCTTCATAAAGTGCTTAGCACCATATAAGGAAATTTATAAAGACCTTTTAACTAGAAGCAAGCAATCTAAAATTACATACATTTTGCAAAAGGTAAAGCATGGATCTGAAGATAATGCAGAAAAATGCTCAGAGGATAAGGATAACTTGCC
>NW_019386099.1:94670-103854 GCF_000671375.1 Centruroides sculpturatus
CCATGCCTTACGCCGCCCTTGGTCATAGAAATGATGTAATTTGAATATAAATTATTTATAAATACGTATGTCAAGTTATATTTTTATTACTACGTAAAATATATTTAAGAGTTTACGACCACTGTGATGGGTGAGACGTTGTTGAAACAAAAAAAGTTATGCATTCCGTCACGTACATAAACAGTGTCGTAATTCGCCAAGTGCAAATCAGCAAATTCGTAAAATTTTTGTTTATTTTGAACAATCCGGATAATCGAAAATCCGGATAATAGAGGTCCGGATAATGGAGGTTCTACTGTATATAAAAATGGCTTCTTGTAATAACTTACGTGTACAATCGGGTATATCTACAACCGATGTCCATCCTTCTCGGAACACGCAGGTGTAGGTAATATCCAAAGTCCCGCTGGGAAAAGTGTAACCTTCCAAGCATCGATAAGTACATTCCCTGTAATTTTAGATTTTACTTATTTAACAAAACGTTAAATCTCTATTTGCAAATTAAAAGAATTTGTAAAACAAATTCGATAATTTTAATATTTTTTAACTCTAGGAATATGCTTATCCGTAAAATATCGTTATGTGCATTAGCCTATTCATACTCTATGATGATAATCTGTTCAATCCATGTTTCCCGAATAACGCATTTTGCAGAATATTTTGATAATCCGAACGTGTCGTTATTTAAATCGTCGATATCGCGTATACGCCAGTGATTAGGTCAGAGGAACAATTTTCGCTACTTTAAAATATTTTCTTTTAAACTAACAATGTATTTCACTCTTTTCCCTCTATGTTTATTTCGGTTTCTTTACTCTTAAGTTTTGTTTTTCTGAACAAGTTTATTGTTTTAAACTTTGGTCTAACTGCCGAGTTTTTCCACTATTTCCTGCAATTGGTTCTGTGGTAAGAAAGAATATCACTTTCGTCGAAAACGTCAAAGTTCTTATTTTTGTCGATGATTGATTGAAAACGTTCCGAAGTCTAAACGAATCTCAAATAGAACTTTCTCGTTGCTCGAGTACAGATATGAGTTAAAAGAATTAGTCATCCAAATCGTTTCTGGAAGCGTTTGGTTCTTTCCCATCCACAACTGACGTACGGCTTTCATTTCGACCACACATTTTTGCGTTCCGATTTCGACGTGTGGCCGTTGCGTCATATATTGTACCGTAGTCATTCGTGTTCTTACGCCCTGGAAAATAACCGCTTAAGTAACAAACCGAGGAGTTCTGTTTTTAACGTGCTTTCGTTCACTCGCACTGGTGTCGCTGTAGTGTACGCGAACTAACACGGTACGATTCTGTACGGAAATGTTCTAAGAAAACGCACTACTAATAATACAGATAATACATTTTACGACGGCTGGATGACAGAAACGAGTATTCGAGCGAGAAAATGAAGAAATTTTTCACGGCGACAGTTTTAACGCGTTTCCTGTCGGGACACGTCATCCATCGTCTCTAATTATCCGACGCCCCAAGTCAGCCTTGTGGAATTGACCGCGAATAAAATTAAAACCGGTTGTCTCCGTGCCACGCAACGAAGACTGCGAATGATCATTTTTTAAACAATGCCCGGTTTATTGACTTAATGGCAACGATAAATTTAAAAGCTGTGTTTTTTTCATTTAAAACGGAGTCGATGTCGTTATTTTCTGCCGTCCGTAGATATTTTTAAATATTTCAATATGTTTCGGCATATTTTATTTACACGCTCCTAATATAAACAAATAATTACGTAGATGATTAGAATAGTAATTTTAATACGTTGCTCGTAAGCTTATTATTATAACTTTTAAATATTTATAATCGAATTACATCGCGTAAATGGTAAATGGAGATGGTTTTAACGACATCGCCTTATCACCCCCGAGTAAAATTTTTGTCTTTACATAATTAACGGAAGCGCTAGTCTGAAATGAAAGGTCCAACCCCGTTGTATTTTTCGTGTAAAAAAGTGGCGCGAAGACTCCGCTTGATTAGCTAATGTACTGTACGTTTGTATTTTTAAAAGTTAACAAAAAAATAAATAAATTTTAAATTAATTCGCCTACAGGAACATAGAGACGACTGTTTGAAAACCTTCGGAATTAAGCCAATACGATTTTAAAAGATTTAAATCTATTTTATAATTTTATGTCTTCACATTTTAATATAAAAAGCAAGAACTGTTTACATACACAGAACCCAAATTATAACTTCAATTATATTACTTTAATTACAAGATGATACGCATATATAATTTTCTTAAATAATTTTTTTTTTTTTTGATAATTCAGGCTATAAATAAATTGTATAAAAGTTAACTTAAAAGTAAGTAATATTTTTCTAGTTTAATTTACTATAGTTTACGCTGCTGACGCGCTCTGTTACAGTAAGCCTCAAAATCCTCCCAAAGAAGGCAGGAGACTGTTTTAAAAAACTGCAAAGCGTTGCAAAGCGCATTTACTACAAAAACTATATGTTTTGCATACTTATACGTTTCGCATATAATTATAATATTATCATCCGAACAACGTAATTATTTAATTAATAATAGTAACGTACGAAGAACAAATGCATTGGGAGGATTTTCAAGCAGACAAAAATATGATATTTGTGAAAAAAGTACACTACGATAATCAGTATAGGCCTAGCCTCCTTCGGTTTTCAAAACCTTTCTAATGCCATCGGGTAAAGAATTAAAAATGTACCTACAATCCTGCATTGTTATTTTGTTCCACTCATCCGCTACGCCTTCCCGTAATTGTTGGATGCTTTCGGGCAGAGTCGCGCAGTCAGACACGCGACGTTTAAGAAAGGACTAGACGCGCTCCACCGGATCGAGATCAGAGAATCGAAGCGGCCACTGGACCGGGCTAATATTTTGTGATCCCCAGCCACAACATTGGCCTCCCCGATGTGTGTCTCGGATCATTATCTTGCCGATAAATGAAAGAACTTCTATCAATGTGGTAATAATAAACAGATTGTAAAAATAATTGCCAAGTATCTCAGTGTAAATAACGCTATGTATTCTATTCAGTATAGAATATAACTATCTCGAGCCTAAATAGATAATATAGCCCCAGACCATACGACTACTACCACCAAATTTCAATGTCGCTCAGTTATAGACTTCATCGATGTAGTCCGTACCCATTTCCGCCCAACTCCGCTAATTTTGCATTCATTTGACCATACAATCTTCTTCCAATCTTCTAAGGTCCGGTTGTTACGTTATAAGCGTCAGCGGATAGTCGAAGTTTTCGCATGTGTTCCTAAGGTCCTCTTTACTCGCGAAGATGTACGGCAACGTCCACTCGTTATTAAACGTTCCTGATTTGGCGCTCGACATTTTTTTGCTGCCAGCTCTTAAAATTTCGTGATATGGTAGCTTACTACTTTTTATTCCGGATACACTCCAACGCCCAACACCATCTTCTAATACTGTTTTCTCAACAAAAATCTTTTCTTCGCAATACGGAGTTTCTTCTCACCACAAAGCTTCTTCGTGACGACGCGTATCGCGCACGGCTCAATTGCGTACGGTATTTATACTTTAATATCTCTTTAATACGAAAGAAATTGCATTCTTTAACTTTGATATTATAAGAAATTAAGTTATGCGTCAAAATGTTCCCAATGCGCAAGCAGAATTTATACACCGCAGATATTTTAAAAATACGAATATTATTTAAAATTTCCGTTATTATGTAAGTATTGTAATAATCTCACAGTTGATTTATTTCCTTTTCCTTTAACGCGGCGAACAGATTTTGCTATTTTTCTATAGTACGTACGAATATTGGGAAGATTTTGACGTTTACTGTATAAACAAAATAATTATAAAACGTCGATGACGGTACCGTTGGTGCGCTTTATCCTCACATTGGTCAATCGAATTTGCCGGCGGTTTGGGTATGTCGCATACTGCAATTAAAGAAAAAAATATATATTTAGCAAATATTATAAAATATAATTTAATCACATTTTAAGTAGATAAATAATTTACGAAGAAAATATAAAAAGGAATGTTCGTACATTGTAATTAGCGGCATTTATATTTTCACCCGACATTAATTTAGCCAACTCAAACTCATTTCGATAAACCGCCCGCAGAAAACTACGGCGAAATCTAATTCTTTTGATGGGGGAAACAGATTCGAACTTGGAGTTAAAAAATTTGGGCTGCGTGTGAAAAAGAAACAGGGCTGCGTGTTTTCTTAATTCTTTCGACGCTTTTAAATATTCTTTGTTTTCTTTCTGCGTAAACTAATTAAAATTGCGATTTTTTTAAGACCTCTTTCAAAAGCACCCGAGACTCTGTATTTTAAACAAAAGATACGAAAGCGCGTGGGCGTTTTACTTTAATTTTTTTGAGTTATCAATTTCCACCAAAAAGGCGATAATCAAAAGCTAAGTCGACATTTTTTCGTCGTGAAAAAGTAGCGACCGTCATCACTCCGTGGTGGAAAACAATTTATTTCAAAAACGCCACTGGCGTATTCTAATTAACAATAATAATTGTATAAATTTTAATCGTAAAATAACACAGTTTATACGTACGATTTTTCGAAGCAATGGGTCCGGGTTTGGGTCCGTGTAATCGAAGTTTGCGTTTGCTATATAAAACATAAACGTAAGATACTGTAAAGTTACATGTCGTTTACATTACAAAATAAATATTATATAATTATATATTATAATAAATATATATTGTGCATTATACACCGTAATTAGTTGCTCACCCGTAAAAGTAAGACAATACGGTTTAAAGTTATAATTAATCACGTAAGTACACACTGAATTTCTCATTAATTTAGTGAAGAACAAAGCGATACCCGGATGAGTTATTTTATTAAAAACTTTTTTGTACGAAAATATGTTTTTAAAGAAATAAGCATTTTTATATCTGTTTTCGCAGTTTATTAAATATAAGTATATAAAATGACTTGTTTTTAATTTTTTAAATTTAACGTTACGACCGAAATTAAAAACGGTAAAAATATTAAAACTCAAGAAGTAACGTTTAGACCAGCGTTTCTCAAAGTGGGCGATAACGCCCCCTTGTGGGCGCTGGAGGCTTTCAGGGGGGCAGTAGAAGGCTCAAAGAGAATTGGGGAGCGTTAAGGAAATATAGAGGGGGCGACGGCAGACAAATTCTATATATAATAATTCGACGGAATATATATAAAATGTTGACATTTTATATATTTTTTATTTTTTATTGAAGGTCACAACTTGAATATTTCTAACACATTGACTTTTATTTTAGCTCAGCGTTTCTCAAAGTAAGCAATAACGCCCCCTTCTGGCGCGATGAATAGATCTATGATAGAGGCAGGGTATTGAACGGTGACCAAAGGCAAAATTGGGGCTGATAAGAGGAAACATTGCGTTTAATGGTTTCCAGATGATGAGTACAATGTACAGTAAGGGCACAAAGTGTGAGATTCATAGAAAAGTTTTCCTAAGAATATTTCCAATCCTTTTCTCACACAAGAGAAAATGGGTTAGGGGGCGTTGGGTATAACTTTATGGAACAAAGGGGGCGGTGGATCGAAAAAGTTTGAGAATCACTGGTTTAGACGAAAGAAGAGATTAATCAATTTCAGATTCACTAAGAGGGGACGTTAACGCCGACGTATACGTAGACGACCAGAAGCCATTTAATTTCCGATCTTACCCGACGCTTTTTCCAAAAAGGGCTACTTATCGAGCACTAGAACAAGGCTTCTTAATAAATTATTAAACTATGGGTCGCGACCCCATTTGGGGTCGCTTAGCGAAATCTCGGGGTCGCGTGATTTTAATAAAAAATATTGAAAATAATTTGTGAGAGTTTGAAAATGGCACGTTTTGTGTCATAGGTTTTGTGAGTAGCGCTTTGTGTCACTTCTGGTGCAGCCAGACAACGATTCAGCAACACTGTAGTGTGAAATACTGTAGTGTTGTCGCTTTTCAGTGTATTCAGTTGTTTCTGTTCCGTTGTAACACGAGAGTAAACTATGGTAGTACACCATTATTGTTTTTGCAAATTTGTATATATCTTTATTTTATATTTTTTGAGGGTCGCGCACAAACTCACAATCATAAATGGGGTCGTGAATAAAAATAGTTTAAGAAGCCCTGCTCTAGAATAACGGCGGGTAATAGAGAACCGAATGATTGATTGATTTATTAAAAGGGTTAAACACTACATTTCCCGGCGCTACAATCAAGCAAATATAAATTTGGGGTTTCAGATTATTGGAATGGCCGAAGACAAATCGAAATTAATGTAAATAAGGGAATATTACAGTAGTTGTAAAACGACCCATTGTTATTAAAGGCGGATGGTTTATAGATAGATTTTCGAAAAGAGAATCTTTGTATTTTACGGCGTCGGAATAAGAGGAGGCGTATACTTTATACTGTGTACGATATACTTTAGACGTTTTTTTTGTCTCCGGGAAGAATTTAAAATAGGTACGCTTTGGTATCACACTAATTATCTATTCTCTACTAAATGTCAGGGATTGTTTCTTCGGATGTAATTAAATACAGAAAATATGGCGCAAAACACTCCCACAATTTTAACTGGTGGTCTAATCCGGCGATTCCTAACGGGGAGTAGCCGTATCCCTAGGGGTAGGCGAAAAAAACTAATAATGGCGGATGTACTATAAGAATACTCGGGTTCTGCTTCGAGGCTTTTGGTAACGTCGGAGCATTCGACCATTAGTTTGAAATAATATAATTATATTTTCATATTTATCTGCGTCCTTCCTCCGACGGTTGGCGATTTTAAAAATAATTAATAAAAATAATAAATGTGTACAGCGCTGTATAATCGACGAGGTGGCACATTTTGACGAACACGCGAAATAAAAGTTAGGAAAATGGGCTGCCAAGGGGTACGCTACTAAGAAAGTTTGGGAATTGTTGGTCTAATCAAATATCGACTCGTTTTCCAGAGTATTTCTACGTTATAAATAGATAATTAAATTTTTAATGTCTACATGCATAAAATTTTATTTAATTTCCTGTAAGAAAAGTCTTAATTAAATTATTGTTATTAAAACTGTTATAAACGACCCGTTAATAAATCTGATTTTATTTTTTTCACCGAGTCAAAAATCGAAAACTTAGTAATTTAATTTTAATTTTTTATTTTGTCCAAGTGTTTATTACAATGGTAAAAATTTTGTGACAAGTCGAGGCCTTTTTGTATTTCTCTCCCATGGGATTTTCTCGTACGTCGAAAATGTTTATAAACCGACCTTAAAATTGATTTCATTTTAAAATAAAATTCATTTATTCTATATTAAACCGTTGTTTACGAAGCGCATTTTTACCGCTCTCTTTTATTAAGTAAAAAGTTTACACGGTTTCGGCAATTAATTCTCGAAAATACATTTTAAAATACAAAACCGAGTGGAACTAACTACTTCGCCCTATCGCTGGGGGAAAAGGTGAGCGCTACTCGGCCAACGACGGAACGGCTACAAAGTGGCCAAAATTTGGCAAACAGAAAAAACAAAAATATAATATAATTTTTTTACACGTACCGTATTTGTTATAAATGATATACAATACGTTCTTCAGTTTATAAAAATTAAAAATAAAAACCATCTGGCAACAAGTCGCGTAACTTTCCCGGCTATTATAAGATTTTACTTTTAAGATCACTTTTTAATTATTAATCATAATAAATAAATAAAATTATATGTGACGCCATCTATTATGAGATTTTGTTATAAAAATTTTATATTTTTCTAATTGCCGGTATTACAAAATAGCGAAGAACTTAATTTTGAAGATAGAGATGACTTCTATAAAACACTGTATATGCTAACAACGAGTAAAAGTTTCATTAAGCCCAACCCCACGCGAAATATGATAATCACCTTCTATCTCCTTTCTTCTCGAGCTTTAATCAGCAGAATTTAATATCATAAATGACATACAAGCTACCTGTGATATGGAACCCGTGGGGTTCCGGGGGGCTCTGGGCTATCTCTTATTTCACACTGTCCTATCTATCTTTATTGCCTCTTCCTCCTAATCCTCAACTTCCTTAAACTCTTCTTTCATTTTCTTACAGGGCAAAGTCCTAGCTAAAAGGATAGCCCTTCTTAATTGTACAAAAAGAAAGAAAAATAAAGAAGCTACCGTGCCAAATTTCGTTTCTTAATCTTCGCCCCATCCTTAGATATTAATTTAAACGAAATAAACGCCATCACATATATATATATATATATATATATCATACATATCCGCTAAAACTTTTGCCTCGTTTGTCTTTTTTTAGGTTCGGGGGTCTCAAAACGTGCAGATTTACAAAAACTCGAATGGTCAAATTTGATGCGATTCCAATGCTTTTCCTTGTTACGTATTCATAATTGCCGGGAAAGTACAAGGGAAGTGAACTTCTAAAATATTAAAGATACGCTGAAAAACTAAATACGTCTTCATATATTATAAACGCCTTTCTGTCTGTATCTTATATTAATTAAAACTTTTTCTCCTAAATCTAGCCAAGAACAGACTTATCATATACAGGGTACTGGCCAGTTTTTATTCAACGATTAAATTTAACTGTTAAAACTACTGTATGCATTTCGATACTGCAACTCTGTGCCTCTGTTTGGGCGGTTTTCATTTGCAAATTTATTTCACCCACACATAGCATCATTAAAATCACTATATCCGTTTGGTTAAAGTACATACGTAGATAACCCCTATGGCCGCGCTTCCGGTCGCCATCTTGTTTGTGACACGTGCATGCGCAAACAAGATGGCGATCGTCGATAATTACCGATACGCGCATATTTTTTTTTTTTCTTATTTAACCTATTCTAATACAATACCAAAATATTCCTTTCTTCTGTTAAATGGTACGAGGTAGTAGGCACCCACGTTTTAACCTAAACAAACCTATTCTAATAAATAACCGAAAAAATTCCTTTCTTTTGATAGACGTGTTCGGAGCTTTAGGCACCCACGTTTTAACCAAACTTATTCCAATAATTATCAATTTTTTTCGTTTTCTTGCTTTTTTTCTGTCCATATATAATTCGTAAAAGACATTGGCAGAATTTTCCTACTTTTTAAAATTAAAACAGAAAAAAATTTACAAACTTTGAAATAATAAAAACATAATAAAAATTCAACTTTCACAGTCCGTACGCACAGTCACCGAACTGAAAATTTGCATA
>NW_019386100.1:0-5527 GCF_000671375.1 Centruroides sculpturatus
GAGTCAAAGTTTGCTTGGTGGCTCTATCTCATAAACTCATAAGTTATAAGGCTGCATGAGATGAGGTGAAATTGGAGTTTAGTTCCAAAGAGCTGCAAAGAGTTGCGTGCAGCTTGCGAGCCACTCCTGCCGACCCGTCCTAGGTTATGGTAGGTTAGTTTAGTTAGTGAGTAAGTTAACGTTTAAAAAAGATTTGGGTGGTTGTGCTCATTTGTCTCTGTTGGTCTGTTCGTCTTGTCTAGTTTGTTGTTGTGTTCACTTGTTTTCACACTGTCTGTCTAGCTGATAATAGTATTGAGATTCCCTATTATGGACTCATCTTCTATGGTTGAAGGCCATCCTGACTGAGGTGCATCTTCAAGAGAATAATCTTCCTCCCTGAATTCTGAAAACCATTTCTGGAGTGTTCGATCAGTAACTGCATTCTTCCCATATACAGCACATATTTTTTTTTGAGTTTTTGTTGCATTTTTTTCTTTTCGGAAATAATAGAGCATGAGATGTTGAAAATGCACTTTCTTATCTTCCATTTTAATGTTTTTTTTTTCTTAAAAGATAACAAAATTTTAAAAAATATCTGTAATTAAACTTATGTAATAAATATTCAAATATTCGTAATGTCAACCTAAACAAGTTAAAACTTGATAAGCATGACAGAGGTGTCACAGAAGCAATTGTGTAAATATTTTCAAACGAACTTTTGGTTCAACCCAATATTTTGACAAATAATTTAATTAATTTAATATAATTATGCCATATATAGATTAATTCTTAGGAGGGGATAACATATTTGATAACGTATTACAAAAAGTTGTACTTACACTAAATAGTTTCAACCAAATCATTATTAGAAAATAATCCATGAATATTATCAGTTGCTTTTTATGAATAACGCTACTGATACGTGCTGGTGAACGAAGATGAGCCAGGTTCTTACAGTCAAACAGATAATGACTCAGGGTCACTTTACCCTGCATACAATAAGCACAAATGATATCTATTTTGACAAATTATTTAATTGCAAATTTATTGTAATGATGATAATTTTTATAACTCTTCATATAGGCTAGACTTGAAAGAGAGAATAATATTAAAGAATTTAAAACAGATGAAGATCTTCCCAAATATGGTGCTGGTAGTGAATTTGGAAGAGAGCAAAGAGAGGAAGCAAGAAAAAAGAAACATGGAATTGTAACAAAAAAATATAATCCTGAAGATCAACCATGGATATTAGAAGTTGGAGGTAGAGGTGGTAAGAAGTAGGTTTTAAATTTAAAAAATTATTTTCATTTTTTGTCGTTTTATAATTTTTTTTATAAAAATAAAATATCTTTTAAATACACTATTATTACATTTAAATAAATTGTATAATGTGTTTAAATGAGTTTTTAGTTTTAAAAATATGAGAAGTTGGGGGTTAAGGCGCGAGACTTAACCTGTTCTCTGACATCGGGACGGCAGGTCCCGCTCACTGGGTCGAAGGATTATGGTCTTCTATTGATAGAGCAAGTAGGAGGGTCAGCGAGGTCGCCGATAAGGTGTTGGCAATACACGAATTACTACAGCCATTCAGATAAACTTAACACATTTAATATAAATAATAAAAGAGATTACAGACGCAATGTAACAAAGTTACATAGTAAGACGACATAACATTAACATGAGTTCCATTTACCAGAGACAAAAACAGATAGTTCTTGTGGATAGCTATTTCCCTAAAGACTAAATCTAACTTAATTTCTAAGTTGACTGACAGAGAGAGAGTTTACATAAAAACTTCAAAGTCAATACCTTGTTTGGCACTGTTGCGAGAGTGATGTTTTCTTAATTGTCTTTCCATCGGTCTGGTGAGGCAGTGAGTAGCGGATCTAGCAGGAGTTCGGTCTTCTTCAGCACTCGCCCCAGTGATTGGGTGCGAGCCCTTTTTATACTTGTGGCACATGAGAATTGACTCGGGTGACTTAGATTTAATGTGGTCTGAGTTTGAGTCGGGTCTGGGTTTGGCTTTGGCTGATATGAGCTGCCAAGAACTGGATGATTCGGCCAAATTATTGATACTTTCTAGTCGTTATTGTGACTCATCTTACTTCATAATTTCATCTGGTTGACAGTTTCCTATCATTAATAATCAAATGCTTTGATTTAGGGTGTAACATAAGTCCAAACATCGTAATGATTGTTGATTCGGAGAGATATTTGATCAGTTTTATCTATCAGAGTATTGCAAGTGGGAGAGAAAAAAAAAGGAAATGGGTTTTTCCACTTTGTCATCTTCTCACTGCTTAACCTTTCTCTGCTCTGATAGAAGATTAGAAATCTTATTACTTTAAACAATTAATTAAAAATGTGCTGGAACGCTGATTAAAACAAAAGTGAAAATGAAAAAAGTCGAAATCTCACAAAAATATTTAAGATATTTTATGATTTCATATGAGTATTATCACAATTCATTTTTTTTATTTAGAAATTAAATTTTGAAATTAATTTGTATTGTAATTGTTAACAAAATTCAAATGATAGAGAATAAAGTTTTTTCATTACTTCTCTGTGATTAGAATACATTAATCCAAATTTACTTATATCAGTTTTTGGGGTTATTTTGGTATTGATTTAATGATGAAAAATCTAATTAAATTATACAATAAGAAAATTTTTGAGATTCAGAAAATATAAATTTTTTCATTTTTCAGCTGTTGTTTTGTTGTTAATATAGTAGTATAGCTTTAATAATTATGATCTTTGATGTCTGTAGATTTATTATTTATCTATATATTTTATCAAAAAAAAAGAGTAAACACAAAATAATCTCAAAATTTAATGTGTGATTAAGTAATACGAATAAACTATTAATGTGTTGTTTGTTTCAAATCTTTTAACAAACTTTTCTTATTGTAAAATTTAATGTTATTTTTGTACTCAATTTATTTTTGATTTATTTAAATTTTCATTTACAAGATTTGTTTAAAAGTTACTATCCTAAATTAAAATCTAAATTCTATTCTAATTTAATATTAAGTTCTTTAAATATTTTTGTTAAAAATTATTATATTTTTAAATTTTAGATTTAAAGGCATTAGAGAAGGTGGTGTTGCAGAAAATACTTCTTATTATGTATTTATGCAGGCACCTGATGGAGTTTTTGAAGCCTTTCCTGTCAGTGAATGGTATAATTTTGCTCCTATTCAGAGATACAAAGCTTTAACTGCAGAAGAAGCTGAAGAACAATACAATAAGTATGATATTAAAATTACTATATTATAAAAAATTGTCATCATAAACTGATTATAGAAATATAATTAATTTATGTTGATAAGAATAAATTAGTGCAGGAGTTGGCAACCTATTGTAAATGGGCCAAATATGGCGTACGGGGCAATTTTCAGTGGCACTAAGATTGAATAGAAATATAGTAAAAATTGTGTGTTAATTATTAATTACACATTTAAATGAAACCATACTTGAGTGTAGGTCATGGTACATTAAAAATGAATCTCTTGCTTGTATATTTATATTAGAACACACGCATTTATGGTCCATGTTACCATCTACGTGTGCATGCACTTCACATGTAAGAACATAATTCAATTAACAACTTAATTTCAAAATTATATATTTTTGAAGTTCGTTATAACTGGACCGATTTTGATAATAGTTTTAATAATAGTTGCCCAAATGAAAAGTGGACACATGTCAGAACTGGCAAACATTTATTGCAAATCTAAAAGAAATTTCCATGTTTGTTTAGGCAAAGATCCCAGTGTCTCGCAAGCAGATCAATGCCCCTCACACAGAATTCTGGTGGCTGCTGGTAACAAAATTCTTTAACATTATTCTTTACCTCATCATTGTTGCCTTGTAAAACTTTCTTGAGAAGTCCAAAAATGTGAAACTGCACAGCAGTAAAAAAAAAGAAGTCAGCATTGCTTTTCCAGCACTGGGCATTGCTATGGACTTACAAGGACTGGATAGGAGTATTTCTATTGCTTACACAGTTTCTTTGTTTTAAGAGTGTAATGGTGGCACCAAGTCTCATCTCCTGCAACAGTAAGGAGGAACTCAGGGTCTTTGTTATAGCATTGTTTTTGTCTATAGATGTTGGCACTCCTATTCCCTTCAACCACTAAAAACCAAACTACCTCCTGTTGTTTAATTCTGGACACTTACATAATAATTAACTTAACATTAATCTGTCAATTACTGGAGATAAAATCTATTCCTGCCAATAGTTAATGCAGCCTGTGCTTTGCCTATGTTGAGATTACCCACTTGTAAGTTGCCCCAACAATCACTACTTTGCACAATGAAATATTACAGGTGTCCACTTTTCAATTGGACAATCCTATATATATATATATATATATATGTTATATGTTACTCAAAATTAGAGAATGTCGATATTCTCCAGTGAATGTTGACACATACAAAATACGTCTGTGAAAGACCAAATATTTGGTTATATTATTATACATTCGAACAATTGCCGGTGTATATTGACAAGCACAGATAAGCTTTGGTGGAGGTCAAAACGACACCCAAGAAGCCAATGTCGACAGAAAGGCGACAGTCTGTCGCCAAATCCCTTGTTCTGCCATGATTGAAATCATGTGATATCTATTTGTTATACTCTGTAACACTGCTGTTTGTCAGTCTTAAACAAGGTTTGCTGGTGCGTGCAATGTTTTCTTCTGAAAAAGAGGATTAATGCCGATATTTGCTGTAAAACATCTTTTGAAGAAGTGGGGAGATGTCAGAACAACTGTCTTAGAATGGCATCCAAACCAGGTTGAGGTATGTGGAATTGAAGGTGTTAATTAAATTAATAGGCTTAGGGATCTCTACAATTACAATGCTATTAATTACTTCCGAAAGATAGTGAAGAGAAAAAAGCAATCAACATTAGACAGGTTATTTAACCACCCACAAATTTTTATCCAATACCCTAATTTATATTGAATGGATACTGCAGTGAACCAAGAAGTTTTTTTCTGAAAAGTTACATGCATTAATTGCAAGTAAACGAGAAGACAATTGTTTTTATTTTTCTCAAGAAAAGTACTCTAAAATACTTTCTGAAGTGATTTCTGCTAAAACTAAGTGCAGCACACCTTTGGATTACAGATGATTAAAACATTTTGACGTTTTAAAAATTAATGATGAAGAGAAATTAATTGTACCATTAAAACCAGGAGAAATGAATATACAGTATTATGTTACCAATGATAAATTGTTCAGTATACTATCTGAAACTCACAGCAAAACAGGCCATGGAGGAAGAACACATATGCTTAAAAGATTACAAAAAGATTACAAAAATATTACATGTGAAGTTGTAATGTTGTATTTAAATTTATGTAAACAATGTCAAATGAAACATAATGCACCTAAAAAAGATATTGTTGTGAAACCAATGGTCAGTCCAGAGTTAAACTCAAGATGTCAAGTCGATCTGATAGACCTGTAGTCACACAAGGATGGCGAATATAAGTTCATAATGGTGTATCAAGATCATTTAACGAAATTTGTCCAG